>NC_061089.1:72734773-72769773 GCF_015104395.2 Macrobrachium nipponense
CTTGGAATCTGTAATGTTCATTCAGTATAAGAATACACCTGAATCAATAAAAAAAAAATAAAAAAAAAACACTATTTACCGTGAGTAACAAAATTAAATGTTAATCATTTCAATATTTGGTTATTAAACCTCCTGATAATTAATCGGAGAGTAGAAAGAAACGCTCCTGAGTGCCCAGAAATCCACGAAGACTGGCCCACCTCAACGCACGAAAATGCCTAGTTGCAGTCATAATTCCTGACTAGACTGAGAAGATTTTGTGACGATATAAAAGCATTTACAATGGCATAGAAATATGAAAAAGAAAAGACTCGCTCCAAGAACTTTTAACAGAAACGGACTCGGGAGGAAAAAAAAAAAAAAAAAAAAAAAAAAAAAAAAACTAACGAAATATGTTCGGAGTAAGCCAACACTAAAACGAAATCATTTGGCTAACAAGATCTTGTGATGCTTTTTTCTAAAGCGAAGGACGCCGACATAAGACCACCTAAAAATAGATAAGAATGAAATTTGGTTTGGAAAATACCCATCTCTCTGAGTAAAAAAAAGACATTACAACATACGTCTGTCACGAAGTAAAAATATATCACAGCTGTCGAATTATACAAACAGAATGTATCAGTTGTTAGAATAAACATAAAATAAAATGTATTGTGAAATGTAGCGAGGGTTAGCGAAGGAAAATAAGTTAATCAGAAGCTTTTTGGAGATGAGGAGCGTGAATTGAATGAATAAATAAATAAATAAAATAAATAAATAAAAGAAGCAGCCATCCAGAATTTTATGTTTCCATCCTCGAGAGACTTGAGCCACTAATTGGACATCAGGAGGAACCTGGAAAATTGGATTATAATTCCTGGTTCCAGAATCTCCACACACAACGTTAAGAGAACTTGAACGAGTTAATATACAATACAAAATACAACCAGAGATTAACTTGTCACTTGACATTATCGGAAAGAGATAGTATTCATTTTAATCAAAATGTTTCAAGTCAACTTTAATTGGAATGTTTGATATTCACTTTAATTAGAATGTTAACAATTTACTTTCATAACAACGATTTAAAAAATTACGATATCTTCTATATAACCTACAAACACTACTTAAATAAAAGGATAGAAAAATTACGATACCTTCTATGAAAAAAACTTAAGCAACTTAGATTAAACGTTTTAAAAAATTACGATATATTCTATACAACCTCCAAAAATCCTAAATTAAAATTCTTTAAAATTACGATATCTTCTATATAACCTCCACGAATCCTAAAATAAAATTTTTTAAAATTACGATGTCTTCTATATAACCTCCAAGAATCCTAAAATAATTAAAAAAAAATGATATCTTCTATATAACCTCCAAGAATCCTAAAATAATAATAATAATAAACTACGATATCTTCTATATAACCTCCAAGAATCCTAAAATAATTTTAAAAAAACCATATCTTCTATATAACCTCCAAGAATCCTAAAATAATTTAAAAAAACGATATCTTCTATATAACCTCCAAGAATCCTAAAATAATTAAAAAAAAAAACGATATCTTCTATATAACCTCCAAGAATCCTTAAATAAAAAAAATAAAAAAAAACGATATCTTCTATATAACCTCCAAGAATCCTAAAATAATTTTTTTATATTACGATAGCTTCTATATAACCTCCAAGAATCCTAAAATAAAATTTTGTAAAATTACGATACGTTCTATATAACCTCCAAGAATCCTTAAATAAAAAATAAAAAAAAAACGATATCTTCTATATAACCTCCAAGAATCCTAAAATAATTTTTTTATATTACGATAGCTTCTATATAACCTCCAAGAATCCTAAAATAAAATTTTGTAAAATTACGATACGTTCTGTATAACCTCCAAGAATCCAACAATAAAACTTTATAAAATTACGATATCTCCTATAAAACACACGGAAGACAAGTCTTGGGTCAAATAAACGGAGCCGTAAGCTGCCCAGGGAGAATGTAATGGCAAAAAAAGGGGGGCGGGGGGACTGGTTCCTTTTTCTGAAACCTTCAAGAATCCTAAAATAATTTTTTTTTAAATTGCGATATTTTCTATAAAACACACGGAAGACACGTCTTGGGTCAAATAAAAGGAGCCGTAAGCTGCCCAGGAAGAATGTAATGGCTAAAAAAAAAAAAAAAAAAAAAAAATTTATAAATAGAAAAAAGGGAAGGGGGGGGGGGGACTGGTTTCTTTTTCTGACATCCCCACAGTGAAAACATTATATATAAAAAAAGGGGGAGGGGGAAAGGGGGAGGGAGACTGATTCCTTTTTCCGACTTCTCTTCAAGTGACACTTTCAAGTCGCTGCCTTTTATGTCCTTTCTATATATAATATCCAAGATGAGTTGGCGAGATTCCCGCAGACTGAAACCAACGATTCCTGCTCGTATCTCTCTCTCTCTCTCTCTCTCTCTCTCTCTAGTTCTTCTGGTTATCCAATTTCTCTATTCCAGTCTGTTCGGCTAATTCGTCTCTTTATCTCAACTTCCTCTAATTCACCATTTATTCATAAATCTGAATAGTAAGTTTTATTTAAATTTATTTATAAATCTGGGTATTAAGGTTTATTTAAATTTATTTATAAATCTCGATATTAAGTTTTATCTAAATTTATCTATAAGTCTGGGTATTAAGTTTTATTTAAATCTATTTGTAAATCTGGGTATTAAGTTTTATTTAAATTTATTCATAAATCTGGGTATAAAGTTTTATTCAAATTTATTCATAAGTCTGGGTATTAAGTTTTTAAGTTTATTTATAAATCAGAATATTGTTTTATCTAAATTTATTTATAAATCTGGGTTTTAAGTTTTATTAAAATTTATTCATAAATCTGGGTATCAAGTTTTACTTAAATTTATTTGTAAATCTGAGTATTAAGTTTCATTTAAATTTATTTATAAACCTGAATACTAAGTTTTATGCAAATGTATTTATAAATCTGAACATTAATTTTTTTTCCTTGCAGTTAATACTGCAAATCTGCTACTCTCTATTTCTAATTCCCTACTTCAGACTCCATTTCTAATTCTAAATATATGTTACGTATTCTGTTCTTGCATAGTCACTGACAATCTAATGCTTCTTGTGGGATTTGCAAGCAATGCACAAGCACAAGATGAGTCAACTCTTTATCTATAAAAATTTCTGACCCCTGTTCCTCGAATTGCGTAGTACCTGGTGATTACCAGACTCTGGTGGGATTTAACAAGGTTACCAAAGACCATGGCACTCGGAATCTTTGTTTTGGTTAATTCCATCTTCAGAATATTACTCTCGCCATTTCAATTGTAATTATATATAATCAGCAGCCATCAATTGAATTTGATTTATCTATAGTAACAAAATCCGAGTGGATCTTTCTTGTTTGTCCGGCCCGGTTGGGGACGGGGTAGGTAGGGGATGAGGAAAGGGGTTAGGGGAGACATGAAACATCCACCCTCCACCTGCAAACCTGTCTGTCCGCCCCAGGAGTAGGTAGGGGATCGGGAGGGTAGGGAAGACATAACACAGCCACCCTCCACCTGCAAACCTGTTTGTCCGGCCCAGTTGGGGTGGGGTAGGTAGGGGTGACATGAACAACCATCCTCCTCCTGCTAAACTGTTTATCCGTCCTGCGTGGGGGCAGGGTAGGTATGGGAATGGGAGGGCCGGGGAGACACGACGGGCAGTGGCGGGTTCCAACCCAGCGTAGCGCACGCCATTAGGAGCACAATTTCAACAATACTTTACAAATATTTTCTCTCTTTTTTTTTTTTTTAAACAATTATACATAAATCAGTTGTCACCAACTAAATTCGATTTATTCTACAAAACAGTGCAATTTCTAAAATGCTTTACACAAGCTGAAAGTCACACGCAAGTGTTAAATAAATCTGTTTAGCTTGGTAGGTATTCTGTGTATATAACTTTAAACTCGTACCCACATAGCTGTCAGTTATCAAATCAAATCTGCATCCCCCTTAACATTCTCTCTCTCTCTCTCTCTCTCTCTCTCTCTCTCTCTCTCTCTCTCTCTCTCTCTCTCTCTCTCTCTGTTTTGTTACAGCATCAAACCTTGAACAAGTATCAAACCTTGGGCAATTAACAGTTAATATCTATCTTACTACCTCGAAAAAATGTTGCAAAATCTATTCATCTACTGGTTTGTTTGTTTGTATGGCGTTTTTACGTTGCATGGAACAAGTGATTATTCAGCAACGGGACCAACGGCTTAACGTGACTTCCGAACCGCGTCGAGAGTGAACTTCTATCACCAGAAATACACATCTCTAACCCCTCAGTGAATGCCCGAGAATTCACCTACTGGTAATTTGAGTACAATAAATTATATGCAACTTCAAAGTATTTTTGAAATTCATAAAAATCAAAATACGAACTGAAGACATTACCAAATAAATTATTTATCTCAAGTCTCATAAATAAGCAGAAAAAATAAATCACAAGACATTCACCAAATGTCAGAGGAACAATTACAGAAACGAGAGACGACCTGAGACTGAGTGGGCGTGGCCAATTCAAAAGGTCTACTGGAGAGGTCAAGTCTTCCATAACATGCACTTTAAAAAGAGTCAAAACAAACTATTATAACGGAGATATCATGATACGAAGCAGATGAGATTCTATAACTGCGTGATGAGAGACATCGGATATCAGTTGTGGCTTCTCGCTAAGTGTAATGAGTATAGATAAGAATAAACACACACACACACATACACACACTGCTGTTGTGGCACAAAATAATATATCGATCTAAGTTAGGTATCATTTGAGTAATACATACAAACATACATACATACGTTTATGTATAAAAAATAACAACACATCTTCACTGAGTATATATATACATTTTCCTATTACTCGTGTAGGGCTTCATATATATATATATATATATAATATATATATATATATATATATATATATATATATATATATATATATATATATATTCTGCTGGGCTATCATTTTGAATCAGGTTGGAAGCCTACTGTGTCCTTGTCCACTCACTCACCGGCTATGACGCACTGCAGCCAACTATACTACCATTTCATGTGACAGAACAAAACGCCTTCATATAAAGTTCTAAACTGACAGCTGATAAAACTCATCCCTCTAAAATGACAGGAGGTCGCGCCTCCATTACATGGGATTAGTCGTAATGCCTTGCAGCTTAAATTAATACACCATATCTCGACTTTATTTCGAGCGGTAATTTCCGTTGATGAGCGCTCGTCACTGGTAGGTATAGAAGCGCCTTCCACTTAGAAGTATAGAAACGCCTTCCACTTAATGGTATAGAAACTCCTTCCACTTAGAAGTATAGAAACGCCTTCAAATAGAAAGTATAGAAACGCCTTCCACTTAAAAGCATAGAAATGCCTTCCACTTAAAAGTATAGAAACGCCTTCAAATAGAAGGTATAGAAGCGCCTTCAAATGGACAGTATAGAAACGCCTTCCACTTAGAAGTATAGAAGCGCCCTCAAATAGAAAGCATAGAAACGCCTTCAAACAGAAAGTATAGAGGCGCCTTCAAATAGAAAGTATAGAAATGCCTTCAAACTGAAAGTATAGAAGCGCCCTCACATAGAAAGTATAGAAACGCCTTCCACTTAAGAAATATAGAAGCGCCCTCAAATAGAAAGTATAAAAGCGACTTCAAATAGAAAGTACAAAAGCGCCTTCCACATGAGAGTACAGAGGTGTCTTCCACTTGAAACTACAGAACAAGCCCCGCCCCCTCCCCCCCCCCCCTCCACTTGAAATAACAGAACGAATGGCTAAACTTGAAAGGGAAAATGTTACAGCCTGTGTCATTTCCCAGAGGTGGGAAACCACAATTCCACAAATGTCCCGGAGGAACTCAAAGACACGAGAGAGAGGAGAGAGAGAGAGAGAGAGAGAGAGAGAGAGAGAGAGAGGGGGGGGGGGTTTGAGAGGCAGTCAGACAATAGGCCTATTCAAGTTCCCTCATACGGGGTAGAAATGATCAAAAGAGAGGCATTATTGGTCTTTCAAAAAAACAAAACGGTTCCCTTCCGCATAATTTCAGTCAAATCAAGGTACATTTAAGCGTCAGAGACTACAAAGGGAGAAATATCAGATACGGTCTTTATTTTCTATAGGGGTCGAATATAGTTTGCAGTAATAAACACTCTTAATTCACGTTGTCCTTTAAACAATTAAAGCTGTCAAAACTGGGGTAGGCCAGGAAGATCTATGCAACGCTACATATCGGCAAGCTACATAAATGCCCCAAAAAATCATATCAATAAATGATGATATTTACACTTTATCGAAGTTGAATCTAGATTTTAAAAAATCAGCATTATGATACTAATGATTGCAAAAGTTTCGAATGAGCAATTATTGCCAGGTACTCATTGACTTAAATCTCCAACAATGTTGACTATCTTGCACCTGACAATTTATTCTGGTAGATTCTAAAATTAGAATATACCAGAATGAAAAAAATTCATCCAGAAATAAATTCCTGATTATGCAGCAATAAACAGGAAATCACGGTTGCCTGATTCCTAAGCGTAATGTAATACAAATAAAAGGATATCCTATGTTTTATTCAATAAGACTACCTGATGTGGATAACCAGGAAAATTGGCTGGTTCTTAGTTCATGCGAATATGTTAATTAGTTCCTGTAAGAGAGAGAGAGAGAGAGAGAGAGAGAGAGAGAGAGAGAGAGAGAGAGAGAGAGAAAATTGGCTGGATCTTAGTTCATGCGAATATGTTAATTAGTTCCTGTAAAAGAGAGAGAGAGAGAGAGAGTTGGTGGTAGTCGGAAAGCCCCACAGGTAACAGACTTCATTTACCTGCTCTTGTGACGTGACAATTATGGCCACTGACGCCGGGAACATCCAGGGATATCAATGATTTAGAATAAAAAAAAAATTATTACAGCTTGAAAACATGAAAAAAACATTCGCCCAAGTCACGCATGAGTTAAGGTAGAGCAATTTTTTTCCTTCGAATGCAAAGAACGTAAATAATTTCGACCGTGAAATAATTCACAAAATGTCATATTACTCGTTCATAAACACGTCTTAATCAATATTCAACAGCTTCGATATTACAAATAATAATGAAACTTGACTCGCTACTTGATCCTATTCAAGGTATTTATCAAAAACTATATCTTCCGACGAGTCAATTTCCATAACTTTTTATAAAAAAAGTTTGTCTTCTCTTCGTACGGTGGACCGAATACAAGCAGATAACTACTTTTATGACTACAGAATAATCCTACAGAATCATGCAAATATATAGCAGAAACAAGCAAAATACCCTGAAAAGTAGTAAAACCAATGAACCCCCAACCCTAAAACGACACGGGGTCGGTTCCAGGGCAAACATACAAATGACAAACTGGCGGTTTGCATGCGCAACGGGATAATTACATTTGCTGGAAGCCTCTGCCCAAAAACTGTGGGCTTCAGGTCCTCCAGCTACCGAATCCTCTTCCTCCTCCTCCTCCTCCTCCTCTACTCCCTTTTCACTCGAGCACAACCTTGCATTCACCAAGAACACTTCCTCTCTCTCTCTCTCTCTCTCTCTCTCTCTCTCTCTCTCTCTCTTTTTCCCTACATCCCTGGTCCCCCCCCCCCCCCTCTCTCTCTCTCTCTCTCTCTCTCTCCTCTCTCTCTCTCTCTCTCTCCAGTGACATGAATCCCCAATGGCGGAAATTGCAACTTGATCTGATGGGACAGGGCTAAATGGCGGAACACCGTCATGCGAGGGGGCATCACAACCTATCCCCTCCCCGATCCCCTCTCCCCCTTCCCCTTTCCTCCATAATTCGGTCATTTGCATCCGATAAGGTGGGGGGAGCGAGAATTACACTCGTGTCGGCCCAGAGGAGAAGTACGAGGTCTTTAAAGCCAAGCGTCGAAATTATTATCAAAAATTCAACCACAATAACGTGAAAGCATGAAAATGTTTAAGATGCTTTACTAGTTCTTTTTAAAAATAATAAGACAGTGAAAAAAATGTATGAAACTAAAAGCATTTAAAAGTATTTGTTTTATTTTACCGAGACAATTAGCATGAAAACAAATACATGAGTAAAGATATTTAGACATGATAAAGATATTGCCATCCAGAAAGTTTGGGTAACGCACGACGGTTAAAAACCTCTATATATATATATATATATATATATATATATATATATATATATATATATGTAGACATGATAAAGATATTGCCATCCAGAAAGTTTGGGTAACGCACGACGGTTAAAAACCTCTCTCTCTCTCTCTCTCTTCTCTCTCTCTCCTCCTCTCTCTCTCTCTCTCATATATATATATATATATATATATATATATATATATATATATATATATATATATATATATATCCCAAAGTCATACATATTCAACTCTAACAAAATGAGATAACTGACTGAATCTAACTAAGTACTAAGCATGGAACACAATCCTATCCATTGACAATACTCACGTGTTTTTAAGACATAGCAACAAAAACTGAAGTTTCTCTCTATTTTGTGATACAAACATTTTAGCGTCATATTTTCAGACTCCCATAAGACTGGCCCAAAGGCATTTGTTCCGAAGCGAGTGGTGAAAATTCCAAAGCGTTAGGTTTAAGAAGTTGGACAGCTAAGTGGAGAACTAGTGCTGCCACTTGTGACAACACCTGAAGAACCTCGCACTAACGGCGCACTTAAAACACTTCCTGTAGCAGCATCTTTCGCAAATGATCTAATTATCATCAACAGGCGTCGTATAACTGTCAAACAGCGTGTCCTCATGATGAGTCGATATAGGACGCAGATGAAAAGCGAGACAAGGATTATAAATATAGCTTCTCGAGTCATTATGACGAAGCCGAAGCTAAGCTAACTGACGCTACCTGGTTCGACTGGCATCAAAACTAATTTAACGATCAGAGGATGATAGATATATCTTCCATAAATCCAGCCTGAACTGGATGATCATACCTTCCGATAACGTAGGATTTACCAGAGCATCTCCTCGCACTATATCAACGGCCGGCCTATACCTACGATACTATACCAAAGACCAATTCCTCAAGGGGAATTCGTTAACGCTGGAGAATACGAGAATGAACCATTCGGTACTTCTGGGAATTTGGGGAGAATCCTTTACAGTAGATGCCTACACACGAATAAATGTAATGCGGTTTCGAGGTAGCTACTATGAGGCAGACGGATAGATTTAGTCTGTATTAACAACAATGTATGTACAGTGCGCAAAATGGTTCATTTACACAGTCTCGAGTTCTCTCTCTCTCTCTCTGCACCAAACTAAATCAAATCATCTCTCTCTCTCTCTCTCTCTGCACTAAACTAAACCAAGCGTCTCTCTTTCTCTCACTCTGCACCAAACTAAGCCAAATCATCTCTCTCTCTCTCAATACCCTGCACCAAACTAAACCAAAAAGAAAAATAGAGTACTTAGAAGAACTAACCCAAAATGAAAAGAAAATAGATATAATGAATATAAGTGAAACCTGGTATTCCCAAGAGACTGGGAATGATGATCAAAAAAAAAGAAGGGTTCCAAACTTATAGATCAGATAGAAAAATAGGAATCAAGGGGGAACCGCAATATATGGAAAGACAAAAAACAAGGAAAATATATGAGAAATATAGTAACTCAGAATGTGAACTAATAGCGGTAGAATTTGAATCTGAAAAATTGATGAACATAGTAATATATAGACCTCCTAATACTAAAGAGTTTGACTTAATAATTGAAAAATTGGATGATATATGTAGAAATCACAAGGACTGGACTATTCTCCTATCTGGTGACTTCAACTTTCCTTTCGTAGAATGGAAAGAACGAATAGGAGACTGTGGTTGTACTTATACATATAAAAAAGAGAGTAATAGTAGTGCAGAAGATAAGAGGCAATTTGAAAAGCTATTAGATATGCTACTAGAATACAACATTCAACAAATAAATCACCTGCCAACAAGAAAGGGAAAAATAACTTTTAGAACCTAGTATTTGTGAACGAGATGAATTATGTTAAAGAAATAATAGTTTATAATGCGAGTATTTCAGATCATAATGTCATAGAAATAACAGTTCATTCCAAAGCAAGTGAAAATAGAGATAAGCAAGAAATGAAAAAGTGGGAAGGATATGGAAAATACAACTTCTACAGTAAAAATATAAAATGGTCAGAAATTAATGAAGAATTAAACAAAGATTGGGATAACATTTTCGTAAGTGATGACATAAGGGTAAATACGGAGATATTATATAAAATATTAGAGAAAATAGTGGATAAATATATACCGAAGAAGAAAAGTAAACATCATTCATGCATACCAAGAGACAGAAGGATCTTGTTCCAGAAAATCAGAAAGTGGAAAAAAGGTCTTGCAAAAGAAAAAAATGCATGGAAAGTTATAGAAACTAAAAGCAAGATAGAAAATGCAGAACAAAAGATTATACAATCAAAAGAAAATGAAAAACGGGACTTGGAAGAAAAAACCCTATTAAATATCAAGCAAAACCCCAAACTATTATACTCATATGCGAAGAAGATGAATAAAAGAAGAATAGAAATAGGCCCTCTGAGAATTGAAGGGAGATTAACGAATGAAAAAAAGGAAATTTTGCAACATACTGGCAGAACGTATATAGAGAATTCACCCTAGAATAGATAATGAAGATAATGATATAGAAGTAAGGGACGAAAAAAAATAGTGAATATTTAGCTGACATAGAAATTAATGAAGCTGATATTGTGCAGGCAATTAATGAAATTAAAAATGGGAGCTGCTGCAGGGCCGGATGGAGTCCCTGCTATTTTGTTAAAGAAAGTAGTTCATTCTATCGCAAAGCCACTTGCAATATTATTAAGACAAAGTGTAGATACAGGCAAGATTTATGATGAGCACAAATTAGCATATATCACCCCTACTTTCAAAAGTGGATCAAGACTAGAGGTAAGTAATTATAGTCCTGTGAGTCTAACATCACATATTATGAAAGTGTATGAAAGGGTAATGAAGAAAAACATTATGAAACATTTAATAGAAAATAATTTGTTTAATATAGGACAACACGGTTTCGTACCCGGAAAAAGTGCACAAACCCAACTGTTAGTCCACCGTGAGAACATATTCAAAAATATGAAAAGCGAAATGAAACAGATGTGGTTTATCTAGACTTTGCAAAAGCTTTTGACAAAGTAGACCATAATATATTAGCAAAGAAAATTAGAAAACACAATATCGTAGATAAAGTAGGAAGATGGTTAAAAGAATTTTTACACAACAGAAAACAGATAGTTATTGCAAACGATGAGAAATCGGATGAAACCAAGGTAATATCCGGTGTGCCACAAGGTACGGTGCTAGCTGCAATATTGTTTGTTATTATGATTGAGACATAGACAGTAATGTTAAGGATTCGGTAGTGAGTAGTTTCGCTGATGACGCAAGAATAAGTAGAGAAATTACTTGTGATGAAGATAGGAAACGCTCTACAAAGAGACCTTAACAAAGTATATGATTGGGCAGAGGTAAATAGGATGGTATTTAACTCTGATAAATTTGAATCAATAAATTATGGAGACAGAGAAGGAAAGCTATATGCATATAGGGGACCTAATAATGAAGGAGGGAAATCAAAAAACAAATAAGGAAGCAGTTAAAGACCTTGGTGTGATGATGAATAGGAACATGTTATGCAATGATCAAATAGCCATTCTGTTGGCAAAATGTAAAGCAACAATGGGAATGTTGTTACGGCACTTCAAAACGAAGAAAAGCTGAACACAATGATTATGCTTTATAAAACATATGTTCGTAGTCCACTTGAATATTGCAATATGATATGGTACCCCACACTATCAAAAGGATATTGCACAAATAGAGAGTGTACAAAGGTCCTTTACAGCTAGAATAGAAGAAGTTAAGGACCTAGACTACTGGGAAAGACTACAATCCTTAAAATTATATAGTCTAGAAAGGAGAAGAGAACGCTACATGATAATTCAGGCATGGAAACAGATAGAAGGAAATAACAGAAAATATCATGGAACTAAAAATATCAGAAAGAGCAAGCAGAGGTAGATTAATAGTGCCCAAAACTATACCAGGAAAAATAAGGAAAGCACACAGAACATTAATCCACTACGCGCCAGCATCGATAATGCAGCGTCTATTCAATGCGTTGCCAGCTCATCTGAGGAATATATCAGGAGTGAGCGTAGATGTGTTTAAGAATAAGCTCGACAAATATCTAAACTGCATCCCAGACCATCCAAGATTGGAAGATGCAAAATATACCGGAAGATGTACTAGCAACTCTCTGGTAGACATTAGAGGCGCCTCACACTGAGGGACCTGGGCAACCCGGAAAAAAACGAACTGTAAGGTCTGTAAGGTAAGGTCTCTCTCTCTCTCTCTCTCTCTCTCTCTCTCTCTCTCTCTCTCTCTCCTCTCTCTCTCTCATTAACCGTAATTTCCCTAAAGTAACTTGCATCTGATCTCTACCGCTCTAATGACATTCCCAACTAATGATCATACCCTTCATTTTACAAATGTCACAATGATTTCATAAGCAGCGACCAGAGTGGGCGTAAAAGCTTCTTACACGACTTATATGATGATGAGGATGCACATAAAACGGGGTATGTAACGGCTGCTATGTAAACGATCTCTTTTAAAGCTGACATTGCACAACGCCGTGAAATGTCATTCATAGCCACGAATGAACTTAAACCGTTTTCCATGCCACTTTGGAAATCTTGCTTATAACATGTTAGGTTCAGACGTCAAGCGTGGACGTGGCAGATTTTCATATCGTTGGCAATGCGGATAAGACGAGAACATACAGATGTATGTATATATATATATATATATATATATATATATAGTATATATATATATAATATATATATATATATATATATCAATTTCTTCTTCAAATTTCTTTGAACTTGGATCTTCAAGCTTTGCAGTGTGGAAAGCTTATCCAAAAAAAGTAGCAAATAATTCAAGAAGTTAAGAGGGCATTGTGGCTATTACAATTACATATGTATCTGGGAAAATAGTGACCAGTAGATTCCATACATACATATGCTTATATATATATATATATATATATATATAGATAATATAATATTATATATCTTTAATAATATATATATAATATATATATATATATATATAATATATATACTATTGATTGTAAATCACGAAAGGCAAAAAGAAACGTGATTATATGAACAGTTACAACTACGATGTAAAGTGTAAACCAATAAGATGCTAAGTACTTTCGTCTTGATTTATTATATATATATATATATATATATATATATATATATATATATATATATATATATATAGTATATATATATATATATATATATATATATATATATATATATATATATATGTTCTTAACACTAAACTCAATAGCACCAACACAGCATTCCTGAATGGTCTGGTTCAATGGCTGTTTAGTAATCTCAGCCACTCCTTAATTACTAAAACATATTTTCGAAGAAAAAATGAATAAAAAAATTGGCCACTGTCAAATAATGGAAAGAATGACCTTATGGACCTTCCGTTGATCTGGAAAAATGATTGACTTTTCCATTCTAAATGAAGTTGCGAATCCTGACAAAGTCTCAACAAGCGAACGATTCTGACGGACATCCCGTGACCTACACAAAATACCGTTTAATGTTTTACTGATAACCCTATTTCATTCGATTTAACGTCGGCAACAAAATCACCTTAGCAGAGGAAGGCTGTGATGGATATAATTTTCTCGGGAGCCGAATCATCCCAACACTACAAGACAGGTGGGAAAACACATTTGAAGGCTGGCTAACATCAGAATGGTACGTGATAGGCAAACAAAATTCGTGGTGGCCCCGTTAAGACAAGAAAACGTGTTCGTTATACAGGAGGTTCCCAGAAGTTCCCGAAGAAGGTTTTTTAATATGAATAATGTTAAGTTATACATACCTTTCCCTTTCGCTTTTTGGGCATCTTGCTGAAAAGGGCCAGAGGGCTTTTGAGGGCAGACCCGAAGGAGCGAGTACGATTACGCATTTTAAATACTTGAGGACTTATAACGTAACCTTTCTCAAGACACACTCAATACGACAGCTTAAGTTACAGGGGACGATTGATTAAAATCACTTTTCTTAAGACAGGCTACAAATTCGGCAGCTTAAATTACAGGAGATGACTAATTAAAATAACCTTTCTTAAGACAGCTTAAGTTAGAGGGGATGACTGATTAAAATCACTTTCCTTGAGACAGACTCACAGCTCGGCAGCTCAAGTTACTGGGAATAGCTGATTAAAATCACCTTTCTTAAACTAAAAACTTCGCAGCTAAGGTAACTGGGAATGACTTATTAAAATCACTTTTCTTCACGACTGACTCAAAACACGACGTTTCCGAAGTAAACAAACGGAGGAATGACACAGGGAGGTATCACCAGGCAGCCTGTCAGGGCAAAAATGCTCTAGAATCCACAGAGGAACACCAACAACGACCTCATTGGCTTCTGGCTTTCTGGGGTTTTGAAAGCAAAGGACCGGAGAACCTTGTTACTTCTTGTTACAAGAAGTCAAAAACTTAGGACAGCTCCACTGGACCTATTTAAGGAATGGGTCAGTGGAGAATTTAAAACCAAGAAAGCTGTCATTTATTTTCCGAGGAGAAAATACGATGGGGTAGGTAGATCTAGGTAATAATTCCGCGTCGGGCATGTCTTTGGAAATTACAGTTTCCTCTATAGCATTTGGGTTGCTTAATCAGAATTTACCGTTATTTTTGGGTGGGTCGACTGTAATTGGGGGTTAGTGGTAAACATGGCGAAATACATATCCATATAGTGGCAGTCGTATTCACGGGAACGTTCCATGCAATCCATGCGGAGTTATTGCCTGGAATTACATATGAAGGCGAGGATAAACCAATATAAGATGGCGTCAGAATCACATTAATATTTCAATTTGATTTCAGTGAGTTGGAGAAGGAAAAAATGAAATGAAAAGACGCAGAAACATGGTCAAACCTAGCCATGATAAAACCTACAGGCCGTATTTCGCTCCTTAAGAGAGATGTTTGGGCTTATACAGCCATAAACAGACTTTTAATATCCTTTCTCTTACTTGGTTCTGGAGACATATTTTTCCAGAAATTAGCCAAAGAATATATTCCGTGACAAAAACGTGGATTAGAAGTAATATTACACTAAGTTATGGAAAGTTGCATAGTACATTACAATACAGAAAAAAAAGATTGCCCTCACATTAAACTTACCAAATCCTGAACCTATAAAAAAAGCTTTTATTATTATTATTATTATTATTATTATTATTATTATTATTATTATTACAATACTGAATCTTTAGAGTGGGGCTTCTAATAAAGATAACTATTGGAAACGTTCCTTCTCGGATAATAATCACAGAACTGGTCTGCATCTATTTATTTAAGGAAAGCCAAATTTCAAGTCAATAATGGATCCTGTGGGACTGTTCCATATGAATGGGGTTCATCTTTTGACTAAAATAATAATAATAATAATAATAATAATAATAATAATAATAATAATAATAATAATAACAGAGAAAAATCTATCCAAAAAGAATGCCGCTGAGGCAGCTATCACCTTACCATAATATCACCATAATAATAATAATAATAATAATAATAATAATAATAATATAATAAATAAAATATATTATATATAATAATAATAATAATAATAATAATAATAATAATAATAATGAAGTCTTCATACCCTGTTCTATAAAAAAAAAACATACAAAAGATTAAAAGCAAAAAAATTCTCGATTACCCATAACGCAACGAAGTCATAACACACGACGGCAATGGCAATTATACGACTTAGAGCGTTAATGCGTTACAATAACAGCACACACAAATTCAGACACCAAATAGTCTTTTCCTTATCGCGCAAACACAGCTGTTAGGATATCAACTCATCCGAAATGGATGGAGAAGATCCTTATTCGCCGAAAGGATGGAATGATTTAGTGGACGAATTTATCACTCGGTAACAGGCGAATTTAAGCAACGTATCTCCAGAGAAAGAGTAATTACCGTGTAGAGCTTTCCTTTTTTAGGCCGGTAATGAACGGCGACTTTTTTTTTTTATCTAGAGTGCAACATTATTTCTCTCTCTCTCTCTCTCTCTCTCTCTCTCTCTCTCTCTCTCTCTCTCCTCTTCTCTGAGCAAAGCTTTCCTTAAAAGTAATTTATTAGCTACCTCCTAAAAAAAAAAAAAAAGTTGGAGTTATCCTTGGAAAAAAAAAATGAAGTACTCGTAAGAAAAAAAAAACTGGAGCCACTAAGAAAAAAAAACTGGAGCTATCAAAAAAAA
Organism: Macrobrachium nipponense; assembly: GCF_015104395.2. Taxonomy (NCBI): domain Eukaryota; kingdom Metazoa; phylum Arthropoda; class Malacostraca; order Decapoda; family Palaemonidae; genus Macrobrachium; species Macrobrachium nipponense. The sequence goes on from NC_061089.1 coordinate 72,751,201, forward strand.
AAAAAAAAAAAAAAAAAAACAAAAAAAAAAAAAAAAGTAGGATTTCAAGGATTTGGGAAAAGACGGAGTAGGATTTCAAGGATTTGAGGCTTTTCTTCCGCTTACAGTAAAGGATTAAAAACTCCCGCGAGGGTAAATCTCACGTTACTTATATATTATGAGAAGGCCGGTTTTATTTTGACTCATTATATACAGGCTCTCTCTCTCTCTCTCTCTCTCTCTCTCTCTCGTCTCTCTCTCTCTCTCTCCTGGACTGTCTTGTAATATCCTTGTAATGCTCTTCATAATGTTAAAAGTAATAATCTTGTGCCAAGTGTCTTTTTCTTCAGAAATTATTCTGTTGTATATACATATACAATCGTGTATATATAAAAATATATATATATATATATATATTAATATATATCTATATATATTCCTATATAGTATATATATATAAAATAATATATATATATATATATATATATAATATATATATATAATATATGATAGAGAGAGAGAGAGAGAGAGAGAGAGAGGTTGGAAAAAAAATCACAGAAGCCCACTAGGAGAAAAGAGAGCAAGATATAATAAGACAAACCTTTGAATCGCAGGATTAAAGCAGAGAGAGAGAGAGAGAGAGAAATAAAACGGGGATTAAAAAGCCGTTCCAGTTACAACGAGTCTACTAGCTAGCTGCCCGAGTTACAAGTCTCTTAAAAAATAGAGAAGTAAAACTTCGGGTGTTATCTCGATCGTGACCAGCGTGTCTTAGCGGCTGCTGGCTCTTCGTATCTCCAAGCGCTTATTTTTCTGTTTCGTTTTTATCCCGAAATAATACTTCCTTTGACGTGTATATCTTATATTCTTGTATTTACATGTACGCACAAACATTATGTATGTATATATTACATATTGCATGTATGTATGCATTTATGTATGTGTGTGTGTTTATGTGTGTATATATATATATGTGTATATGTATATATATATTATATATATATATATATATATATAATTATTCAAGCTACAAATGTCCTTAATATCTAATTCGCTCTACCTCGGAATTAATAATATATTCTCATATATATATATATATATATGTAAACCGGAGGGGAATTTATTAGTTGATCAACTAATAAATTCATTAGTTGATCAACTGAAAAAATTCCCCTTCGGTTTACACATATGAAAATATATTCATTCCTCCGAGGTTAAGAGCGAATTAGACAGCTGAAGGAACTTTGTAGCTCGATGTATGTATATGAATCTCGGTTATGTGATAATTATTCTATAATATATATAATATATATATATATATATATATATATATATATATATATATATTATACGTATATATATATATATATATATATATATATATATATATATATATATATATATATACGTATATATTTATACACACACACACACACACACACACATATATATATATAAAATATATAACAGTTTCACCTCGGGTTCCAAAATTCTATAACGCTTTCAATAAACCACTTCTCATGCTCGTACTAAACATCACTGTCTTTTGACCTAAGTCCAAACGTTACGTAAAACAATCACAGCGCTCATATTTCTGTTTTGTCACAGGTTACTCGATACCAGTCAATCATAATTCGGTCCCTAATTCCTTCTATGCTTAAAACCATGAACAGGTATAATTAAATTGCCTTATTATATCTTTATTCGCGAAGCAACATTTCTCACACCACTTTCTCACGGCTCAAGTAATAAAAAAGTTCGTCGTTTTTGCCAATTTTATTTTCTGGAAGATATTGAGGAAAACCGTACATATCCCTATTGTCTAATTATATGCCATGTTATCAAGAGTCATTTGAGCCAATGTCTCTTATACCTACTTCCAAGATGCGACCATCATATCTTTAGGGCTTCAAACTTTCAACTGCCGAGATAAATACGGACGAAAATACTTTGAATGAAATTATAATGATGTTTATTATGCTACACGTCAGAACGCGTGCAAGTCCTTAACGTTTGAAAGTCTAGACATCTGAACGCTTGCAAGTATACGTAGAGGTCTGAACGTTTACAAGTATCCTTAAAGGATAACTAAAACACTATACATCTGAACGCTTGCAAGTATAAATGTTTGAGCATTTACAAGTATCCCTAAAGGACAAATTAAAATACTATACATCTGAACGCTTGCAAGTATAGACGTCTGAACGTTTACGAGTATTATTAAAGGACAAAATAAAACACTAAACATCTGAACGCTTGCAAGTCTAGAGGTCTGAACGTTTACAAGTCTTATTAAAGGACAAATAAAACACTATACATCTGAACGCTTGCAATTATAAAGGTCTGAACGTTTACAAGTCTCCAAATAGTTCGCCTGCAATGCAACTTCCCGTTCAGAACAGAGACTCAATTCTGTCAGAAAATTCTTAATTAACTTCACACGTTGGCGATATCTTCCTTACATCGCTAATAGTCAATTGCCGCCGTTCCTGAATTAGCACGGGTAGGTTATCGTCTGTGTCTATGTATGTATGAGTGCATATTATATATATATATATATATATATATATATATATATATATATATATATATGTGTGTGTGTGTGTGTGTGTGTACAATAAGCTACACAGAAAACTACCAAGACTCACCAAACAGAATACATTTATAGTAAGTTATTTCATTTTTTTCTTTGGGGAGAGAGAGAGAGAGAGAGAGAGAGGAGGAGAAGAGACGAGAGAGAGAGAGAGAGAGAGAGTTGATGGTATTCAAGCTACTGATAAACACTTAATCTTCACAATTTCACATTTCATGCCTAAAAAAATCTGAACACTTACAATAATTAGTGAACACTTAAGCAATAATTAGGAATTATAAAATAAAGTCTTTCCTTTTCTCTCTGTAAAAATATATACAGCTGCTATTTCCAGAACACACACACACACACAAAAAAACAGAACGGCGATTGGGGTGTTTAAACATCCCTTCCTTTCCATTATGTTTTCCTCGAGTGTTGGTGGAAGTATCGGTAGCACAATTCGAAGCAGCTGTGTTATTGAGAGAGAGAGAGAGAGAGAGAGAGAGAGAGAGAGAGAGAGAGAGAGAGAAATGTTTCACAATTCGAAGCAGTAGGGCCAGCGAGAGAGAGTGAAAATGCTTCAAAATTCGAAGCAGCTGGGTTATTCTGAGAGAGAGAGAGAGAGAGAGAGAGAGAGAGAGAGAGAGAGAGAGAGAGAAAATCCTTGAGCAAACCGACCAGCGTGTGTATTCTCGCCAGCAAAAAGATGAGTAATACAACAGGGATGAAAACAAAGAAAAATAAATATAAAGCGAAGGCGTCTATACCTTCCACCTCCCGAAAAAAAAAAAACTCATAAAGTGAGTCTTGCTTGATTACATCGTAAGCTCCCCCTACCCCCGCCCCCCTTCTGCATAAAAGTCTAACTTCATATTTGGAGAACTTCTCACAGCCAGCGAGACTTGGTCCAATTTAACATTTATGCTCTGTTGGTTTCCAGCAGATGTTATGGTACGCGGAAGGTATTGAGGATAGAAATCGTCTCATATAAGAGAATAGAAATTGTCTCATAAAAGTGATGAATGATAACTTATAAGATATTTCCAGGAATATTACTGATACACAATATGGCAATATAAAATATGTCACCCACTACTTATTAAGAATACACTTACTCTACATTCCTAGATGGGGTTATTTAGCAAGTTTAAATGAGCCGTACTGTATTTGTCGTGGGCAATAAACTGATAAAAGTTTGGGGCAAGAAAAAACACAATAACCAATATATATTCAGTCTACCCTAGACTTACTTTCACGGACAGAGTTATATTAAGAAGGAGCCATCTGATTTGCGCTTTTAGCATTTAATAATATTACTACTCATTTCTGAGTTTATACGTAACTAATATCCGTTAAGCAAGAACTTCACGATGATCTCCAATTACTCACAGTTATAAAAACCAATATTTGATTCTGGAGTATAATCCACAAAGTTTTTTTTTTTTTTTTTTATAGTTCCAGGAAATTGTACCTGGATGATATTAGCCTTAAGGGGGGGGGGGGGGGGGGGGGGAGGGGGGGAATAAACTAAAAGTAGAAGAGTAAGACACGAAACTAGAAAACACATTTTACCTGAATTTAGTGTAAAATGTATTTACGTAAAGGCGTATTTTACACATTTTGTTTTAATTAAATGTAAAATGTATTACTATACACATTTGTCTGAATGAACTGTAAAATGTATTTTACGCCTTTGTCTGAATTAAATGTAAAATTTATTTTACACCTGTCTGATACAAACATAAAATCAATTTTACACCTTACGTCTACATTAAATATAAAATCTATTTTACACCTTTTGTCTGAATAATATAAAATTACACCTTTTGTCTGAATTAAATGTAAGATGTATTTTATACCTTTTGTTTGAATCAACAGTAAAATTTATTTCATACATTTTGCCTGAATTATATGTAAAATATATTTTACACATTTTGTTAGATTTAAATGTAAAATGTATGTATAGAACCACTGTACAAAACGTTAATCTTGCAAACTGATTTGAAACATTTCCTGACCTTTTTTGTTCCAGATTAAAAAATAAATATTCGTAAAAAAAATAAAAGACTAAAACCTTCAGTACAAGTCTAGTCTTCGTTACAAAAGAATATTTTTCTCCCTTGTACGGAGCCTTCACCCTTTACACACTTTACCATAATATTTTTGTTTCAAATCTACCGCGGAGCTATATATGCTATATATATATATATATATCTATATATATATATATATATATATATATATATATATAAATAGTCATATGAAACTCTCAACCACAGTCCCCGAAACCCTCAGCCCCGACCCACGAACTTTCAGCCACGGCCCGTTGGTGGCCTGTGTTGTTGGCACTTATATGACTGCCAGAGGCACGATCATGGCTAATTTTAACCTTGAATAAAATAAAAACTGCTTAGGCTAGAGGGTTGCAATTTGGTACGTTTGATGATTGGAGGGTGGATGATCAACATATCAATTTGCAGCCCTCTAGCCTCTGTAGTTTTTAAGATCTGAGGGCGGACAGAAAAAGTGCGGACGGACAGACAAATAGCCATCTCAATATTTTAGAGAAAACTAATAAAAAAACCATGAAGCAAATGGTTAAAAAAAAAAATGCATAATTAAATAAAATAAAATTTAAAAGCCGGCATATACAAGATTTATCAACTTTACGGTTTCTCATTTTCTCTAAAAGGTCAACAGAAACAACGGGATTCATCATTGCAACACTTTGTATTGTATAATTAATTATTTCCAGCTACAAGCACTCACCGAGGATTAGAAAATTCATTTGAAAATAACTGTGGGTTGTCAATATAACATAGAAATAACTTTCAGCATGCATGAGAAAACTTCATGTCGGCGCGTTGGTGTAAGACCTTCAAGGAAAAAATTAAATGTACAGGGTGTCCATAAAGTCCCAGTACCATTACAATTATTTATTGCTCAAAAACCATATAACATAGAGTAATGCCGTTTTTTTGCAAAATGTTCTACATTTCTTCAAGTTTACATTCAGGGCTCTTCATTCTACAAAAAATTGCATTACTTTATGTTATATGGTTTTTAGCAATAAATACTTGTAATATAACTAGGACTTTATGGGCACCACGTATTTTTAAAATATACACGGCCACACGAACGTATACACATATACATATATGTATGTATGTATGCATGTATACAAAACACGCCCTTGTCAATACCTCACAATTTCTATTGATCTTATGCAGAATCAAAGGCGGGTTTGCTATCTGCTTGAGGGAGGACAGTCATCAGTCTTTGCTTCTTTATATATATAGTAATATATATATATATATATATATATATGGATATATATATATAATATATATATATAAAGATAAATTGCCACGAAGGAAAAATAAACGAAGGAGTCTGCAAGATCTTTCGACTTTAAAAGTCCTTTACTGAGCAGATACAGTATCTGCTCAGTAAAGGACTTTTAAAGTCGAAAGATCTTGCAGACTCCTTCGTTTATTTTTCCTTCGTGGCATTTATCTTTATTTATGGATTTATCACGTTCCTAACTTTCGTGATTCAGTTAAACACATATATATATATATATATATATATATATATATATATATATATATATATATATATATATATATATATATATATATCTAATAAAAGGAGCCCATAAAAACACCAAAATGTAGAGAGATAAGTACTATATTTCAGAGACTGCTGTCTCTCTCTTCAGGTATATGAATGAGAAAAGTTTACAGAAAAGGTGGTATTTATACCAAGAGATTCGTCCACAAGTAAGCCAATTTAGGTCACGCTGATAATCTTCCTTTAATCTTCTTAAGCGTTGGTTGAATGAACACTGCGTCGACGATGTCCGATGTTCATTCAACCAACGCTTAAGAAGATTAAAGGAAGATTATCAGCGGGGGGTGACCTAAATTGGCTTACTTGTGGACGAATCTCTTGGTATAAATACCACCTTTTCTGTAAACTTTTCTCATTCATATACCTGAAAGAGAGAGACAGCAGTCTCTGAAATATAGTACTTTTCTCTCTACATTTTGGTGTTTTTGTTTTTATGGGCTCCTTTTATTAGATGGAATTCTGTTGTTACAGAACATTTTTACCAGTCATATATATATATATATATATATATATATATATATATATATATATATATATATATATATATATATATATCACATGTATATTACCATTGACTACTTACTGTTCTTATTGATAAAATTATCTATTATATGTAAGTAACCATTTCTATAGATTTCGAAGCGTTGTCAATGATAGTCTTAGCATTGCACACACGAATGCGTAAATACATGTAAGCTTTCATAGTTTTATCTATGACTCATATATGAAGGCCACGCCCATATATAATATAACAATTATAAAACATTAGCCCCATATGCGGCCTTTAAATCACCGTATAATTTTACTATTAAGTTGAAATGACTTAATGCACATCTGGTTAATCACAGTAATAAATCAAAATAATTTAATGAATATCAGGACTTACCAAAGAACGAAATATCCACATGAGATATATAAAAAAAAAGTATTATAGTAAGAATCCGCAAAGATAATCAAAGTTTTTTTTTCTTAAATATACACAGCCATGATAATGAAGGTAGTGATTTATATATACAGGTAACAACGCTCCCTCCCCCAACAATCCAACCAACCCCCCCCCCCCAAAAAAAAAAAATGCCCAAACAATACGCGGAAATGAACTGAGATCGGAAGAGGGATAAATCATATAAAGAAAACACGACCTGGATATGATAGGATTGGCTGGAAGTGGCACCAATGCCAATACTGGAACGAGAGAGAGAAGAGCCTATCATGGAAACAGGGAGGGAGGGGGGAGAGGGCTGTCGGTGGGTGTGGAGAGAGAGAGAGAGAGAGAGAGAGAGAGAGAGAGAGAAACTGGGGTATGGGTTGGGGGGTGGGGAGAATGAAGAGAGAGGGGGGGCGGCTATGTGAAGGAGAGAGAGAGAGAGAGAGAGGTCCATGGCAGGTGTGTGTCAGCTTTAAAGCAAATACACAGACATACAGACATACACATACACATACACACATACCGATGCTTCGAGGGCCACTCGGTCAAAAGTTTTGCATAGGCCCCTCCTCTCCCTACCCCCGACCCGCACCCGCTCGCTCTCCGACGCCCCAACCCCGCCCAACACGCCCCTCTGAGCTTCGATCTCCCAGCTACTACTACACCGTCCGGAGGAGGAGGAAGCAGCGGCCACGGGGGGCATGGGGGGGCATAATGAAGAAATGTCCGAGTTGACAGTCCACAAACGAACACACAACTTTTCCCTCCCCTTAACCCCCCCAAGGGATAGTACCACCATACCCGAGCAGATACTCCATTAACAGAACATTAAAACAGATGGGATTGTGGGTGGGGTAGTGAATGGGTATAGGTGGGTAGGGGCGGGGGAGTTTTGTATCAATCTGAATCGCCTACTAGGCCTAATCTCCGGAACACGAAATGGGAGAACGGAACACGCCGATCAATGATATCCCTCATTGCAGCTGGACTGAGGTGAGACTACTATACATTTCTCGCTCCTTCAATTCAACACCCCTCGGAGGAGTTTCCTCCGGAGGGTCTCCCGCGGCCGTGCGCCTTTCCGATTCTAGGGGCTCGGAGTATTGGGGATATCAACGTCGAACGTCATACACACGCCATACGTTGACGTAAAAGAAATGGCTCTTCAGAAGTGACTGGAAAGAAGGTGAAATATTCCATATATATATGATATATATATATATATATATATATATATATATATATATATTATATATAAATCCTTTAAATTTTAATACCCTCCACCGATAACCCCACAATCAGTCAATTAACCGAAAAACCCAAAATTAAGAAAATGACAGACAAACCCAAAATCAATCAATTAACCGACAAACCCAAAATTAAGAGAGACTGACAAACCCAAAATCAGTCAATTAACCGACAAACCCAAAATTAAGAAAACAACTGACAAACTCAATATTAAGAAAATGACCAACAAACCCAAAATCAATCAATTAACCGACAAACCCAAAATTAAGAAAATGACCAACAAACCCAAAATTAAGAAAGTGACCTACAAACCCAAAATCAGTCAATGCGACAAACCCAAAATTAAGAAAATGACAGACAAACCCAAAATCAGTCAATTAACCGACAAACCCAAAATCAATCAATTAACCGACAAACCCAAAATTAAGAAAACTACTGACAAACCCAATATTAAGAAAATGACCGACAAACCCAAAATCAGTCAATTAACCGACAAACCCAAAATTAAGAAAATGACCGACAAACCCAAAATCAGTCAATTAACCGACAAACCCAAAATTAAGAAAATGACCGACAAACCCAAAATCAGTCAATTAACCGACAAACCCAAAATTAAGAAAATGACCGACAAACCCAAAATCAGTCAATTAACCGACAAACCCAAAATTAAGAAAATGACCGACAAACCCAAAATCAGTCAATGCGACAAAACCAAAACTAAGAAAATGACCTACAAACCCAAAATCAATCAATTAACCGACAAACCCAAATTAAGAAAACGACCGACAAAAACCAAAAGTCATTAACCGCAAAACCCCCCCCCCCAAAAAAAAAAAAATAAAATTTACGAAAAGAGTCGTTATGAGAAACTGCACGTCAGAACAGAGCTAACCCGAGAGATGGGGGTGTGTGTGTGTGTGTGTGTGTGTGTGTGTGTGTGTGTGTGTGTGGTCCAAGCTGACAAGCTGGGAATAAAGTCTGCATAGAAGCTCTACCTATAACAGACAAGCTGTCAAAACCCAATCGGGTGTTTCAGGAACAGGTGGGCGAAGGAGTTTATGTAATCAAACAGTAAACAAAGCGAGAGATTGTTTACTAATACTAATGACCCCCAGGTGGATAACACTGGCCGGATGGATGATGCCTTGTTGATGATGATGATAATGTTGCACGGGAGGAGAGAAATGTTGCACGAGGAGAGAATATATATAGTCATGTTAGAAAAACGATCGTTGCAAATAAAACAGGGCTTCCATACTTAATTTTAATACTATATAGTCGTGGTATAAAGCGTATTTGAGTGTGTGATATAGTATTATATATATATATATATATATATATATATATAATTATATTATATATATTATATTAAATAATATAGTTTTTTATGGTATGGTTATATATATATTTTAATTATATGTATATATATATATATATATATATATATATAGATATTATATATATAATAAATATTAATATTATATATATGATATATATATATATATTATATATATATATATACATATATATATATATAAATATAATATTATAATCATATTATTATCAAAAATATATATATATATATGTAATGTATATATAATATATTATATATAACATAATATTATTGTATATAGTTATATAATTAATATAATATATATATATATATATAATATATGTACTAAATTATATAATAAAAGATGTGGGACGAAGCGAAAAAGTTGACTCAAAAAAATTAATTTACTTGTAACATCTCTTTAAAATGTACAAAAAAAAGTAGGCGGAAGAGAAGAGAGAGAGAGAGAGAGAGAGAGAAGAGAGAGAGAGAGAGAGAGATGAGAGAGAGATGGGAAGGGAACCCACGATGCAATAAAATAAAATAATTTTAGGAAAACGAACAGGTTGACTGACTGAATGATTTGCCATTCTACACTGACCCCTAAAATCTTCAGTCAGTGACGTCACGCTAGAGCAGCAGTAAATCAGCATCAGTCTACAAGCTTCCTCCGTCCTCCCCTCCCTCCTCCACCTATATCTCATTACCATTGATCTTTTAGTCCTCATTTCCCTATCGATTTGCCCTGTCTCAGTATTAACCCTTCCCTGTATAGATGCTTCATCTAATTATTATTCACTCCTCTCCTCCTCCTCTCCTCCTCCTCCTCCTCCTCCTCCTCCTCCTAATCAATCACTAGCAAGGGATCATCTGTTGTCCAACCATCAACTTCCATTTTGCTTTGGGCGGATTTCTTAACAAAACATTTATGCTTTTCAAAATGGCTAAAGTCTACCAACTCCTGGATATATAGGCACCTTAGGCAATGACAGCAGGAATCCCATCTTCTTTTGGATTGGTTTATATCACCAAAAAAACCGCCTTTTATTCAATACATCTTTGCCATCAGCATTTTATTTTCTATATATTTGCTGCATTGCTATACAAAAGTTAAGTCGTTACCTGTGAATTACTTATATACGCATGTCGTCCTTTCCCTTAACCCGAAATCGTAACTATTTTTAACGTTAGTCTTCAAAATATTCATTCAAAATATTCATACTATACGCTTTGACTGTTTATTGAGGCCCTTGATGCCTCCAACATTCATTCTGCACTATTCTTTATCAATTTATGCATTTGTATTAAATTTAAAAAAGTAAATATATGCAAAAGTAAATTATAATTCGACAGTTGGCAGAATTATAATTTTCATCCTGAACTAAGAGTATGATAATAGGCAAAGGACCTGTGATGTATGTATGTATGTATATATTGTATATATATTCCGAGGTAGAACGAATTGGATATTAAAAATTTGTAGCTTATTATTATATATATATATATATATATATATATATAATATATATAAATATTTACATACATACATACATACACGTGTGTGTGTGTGTGTGTGTGTATTGCAGCTCTTTCCGTGAAATCATCAATAAGAATTTAAGTAGTTTACCCTGTCGGAAAATAAAAAACAATTCAGCAACTTTCAGAGGATAATCTCCTCCAACTTCTTAGTCTTGAGTGGCCCCCGGATTAATCCGAAATGGGCCACTTACGGAATTTCGGGAGGAGCCTCGAGCTTCCGAGTTGAGACGGGTAAAGCATTGCGCCTCTTCCAAATAATTAAGGCCTCTGGGAGAAGGAAAGTTCTATTTTATCCTATCAACATTCATTCTGGATTGGTATGTGGCCTGATTGACTAGTGTGAGAGGTTTACGACAAGCTCGTCACTATATAGGCACCAATATAATGGGAGTAGCTCCAATTTTAATTGGCCTTATTAACGAGATTAACCAGGACCTGGCATAGACCACCACCGTCTGCCTCGTTAACCCAAACATACGCTGACCATGAAAAACAAAAAAAAAAAAAACATATATATAGTATATAAATAAAAAAAATAAAAAAAAAACCCTTTAAACACCAAACCGTTGGTCAAAGATTAACTGGGAAAAAAATTACCTACTCTACCCCCCCTAACCCCCACCCCCAATGGCACATGCCACTTATCTCCTTGCAAATCAAACGACACGTAAACTTCAAAGAGAGGTTTCCTAATTAAAGGTAAACCAGAAACCAATTAAAAACGCCAATAGACCAGAACCGCCCCCTAAAAAAAAAATGATGATGATGAGTGCTTGGTGGAACGACTGTAAATCATCAGGAATTCGTGGGTTAAATCTTCCACGATTATTTGAGAAACAATAGCGCTAATTCGTGGAGACTATTAGGAATGGTGGCCGATTTAATGCGAGAACCAACGCATAAATCATTATTTAATTAGCTTCATAAAGAAAGCGTTATTTATGACGTATGCAGTAACATTATAAAAATGACTACAAATGGGTTGCTTTGCGAAAGAAACCATACGACAAAGATCGTTTTAAAAGTTCGTGTAAATATTTGCGTGAATAAATATTCTTCGTGAAAATAGATCATTTTTATGCAGGAAAACTTTTATTATTATTTTTATTATTACTGTTCAGTAGATGAAACCCATTCGCATCGAACAAGCCCACCAAAGGGGCCACTGACTTAGAATTCAAGCTTCCAAAGAATATTATGGTGTTCATTAAGAAGAAATAAGAAAAAATAAGGGAAAACACTAAAAAATAAAAAAAATAAAAAAAAAAATAGGTAAATAGATAAAAATGTACTAAAATGCTTATAAAACACTCGCACAAATAAATAAATATTCGGCGTAATTCGGAACAAACTGGAGGCGCTGTCACTATCAGAACCCGGAAGTAATAATGCTGGAAAATTAAAATTAATATTGCTTTAGTAACCGCTTGCAATCCGCACAAGCAAAGTCGTTTTATCTTTGCTTTGCTTTGCTTTCAGTACTTTGGTGAATGCGTATATGATGTACCCTTTGAATAACGTATATGCACTTTTTCATAGAGACATGTCGCTTAAAAAAAGATAATTTATTCAGATATGTTACTTGGAAATTATGATCGAATTCTGAGTGAGCAATGGTTCAAAAGAGAAATACAATCATTCAATAAACATCAGCCAGAACCTGAAGCAATCTTTCGCAGCCTCTTTTCTTCGTTCTAAATTGAATTGAATTAAATATGGAATTTAGGCCAAAGGCCAAGCACTGGGACCTATAAGGCCATTCAGCGCTGAAAAGGAAAAACTGTCAGCAAAAGGGTTGATGGGTGCAACAGGAGGAAAACCTCAAAGCAGTTGCACTATGAAGCAATTGTTAGTACAGGGTGGAAAGTAAGTTGGAAGAAAAAGAATACGAAAGGAGGTACAGTAAAAGGAACGAAAGGGGTTGCAGCTAGAGACAAAGAACGTAATAGTAGTAGCGTGACCGAACCAAGAGGTCATTGAGTAGTTATTTGACATTTCTTCAGACCTTTGGGTTGCCAAAGTCACAGGCAGGGAGGAAGTGACGGCACGGAGTCAATCCTAGTCACCCACAGATGGAGTCCTTTTACCAAAGTCACGGGCAGCGAGGACGCGACGGGCAGAGTCGCCCACCGTAGGAATAGGAGGAGGAGGAGGAGGAGGAGGAGGAACAGGGAGTCCTTTGTCAAATTTTTTTGGTTTCGGCAGGATCATATTTCTCATTTAGAGACTTTTCAGTTCCAATTTTCCGTCGTAATCTGAAACCAGAACCAAATGAAGGCGAGGTGGACGGGAACAGGAATCATCATTCCTACTGGAAATTCTCTTTTGAGGAATATCAATCTTTCTGTTGTTTTGTTTATTCTTCTTGTTTCTTTTGGACTTCTGTCTTTGGGTTTTTTTTTACTCACGCTCATCACACGTCTATAAAATGAGAGCAACTTAATTAATCATTTAACACACCCGTTCAACATGAGAGCATATTAGAGCAACTTCTTTGCTCTCGCTTAACACATCCCGTGTGAAATGAGAGCAACCCATCTACACATTTTTAAAACGTCTATAAAATGAGAGCAAGTTACTCCCTCATTTAACACACTCCTTTAACACGACAGCATACGAGAGCAACTTGATTACTACCGTTGAACACAACCCCGTGTAAAATAAGAGCAATCCATTTACACATTTTTAAAACACGTCTATAAAATGAGAGCAAGTTATTCCTTCACGCTCAACACCCTCGTAAAATAAAAGAGCAAATTTTTTCCCTCTGCCTAAAACGTTGGACCATCAGGCAGCTTCACTCTCCGAAATATATACCGCTGCCAAACAAACAACGTCTGGAACTGTTTTTACAACATCAGTCTCCATTCCCTGTTCCCGATGGACTTGGGAGAAATAATGGTCAGGTCATAACTTTCCACTCTCTTTCTCTCTCTCTCTTTCACTCGCCCGGAGATTTTTCTTCTTCTTCTCTCTCTCTCTCTCTCTCTCTCTCTCAAATAATCAAGAGTTCTCTCTCTATTCTCTTCTCAGACAACCATAAACTTTTTCTTTCTCGCATTTGTCTCAAGTAATTTAAACCTCTCTCTCTCTCTCTCTCTCTCTCTCACACACACACAATAAACCATAAACTTTCTCTTTCCCTTACTCTGTATCAAGTAAATTTATCTCTCTCTCTCTCTCTCTCTCTCTCTCTCTCTCTCTCTCTCTCTCTCTCTAAAATAATCAAGAGTTCTCTCTCTATTCTCTTCTCAGATAACCATAAACTTTTTCTTTCCCTCACTCTGCCTCAAGTAATTTAAACCTCTCTCTCTCTCTCTCTCTCTCTCTCTCTCTCTCTCTCTCTCTCTCTCTCTGTAAGTTAATATTCGATATTCTATATTACAGCTACGAAGCAACGTCCGATATTCTAACTTACATAGATAACTGAATATTCTACCATATCCTACAGATATAAGTAAATATTCGATACTCAACCCTTTAGGTAACCAAATATTCAACTTTTATCCTACAGAGAGAAGTAAATATTTGATATTCCTACAGAGATAACAATACACTCGATATTCTACCAAACTGAGACCACTCAATATTCGATCCCCTACCTCACTGAGGTAACTCAAAATTCGATATTCTATATCTGTCCTACAAAAGAAACTCAAAATTCCATATGCTACCCCACATAAATAACTCAATATTCGATACCTTACCTTACTGAGATAACTCAAAATTCTATATTCTAGATCTGTCCTGCAAAGAAAACTCAAAATCCGATATTCTATCTCTGTCCTGCAAAGGAAACTCAAAATTCGATATTGCATATCTGTCCTGCAAAAGAAACTCAAATTTCTATATTCTATATCTGTCCTGCAAAATAAACTCAAAATTCGATATTCTACCAAACATACATAACTCAAAATTCGATATTCTAACCCAAATTAATAACTCAAAATTCGATATATATTCTATATCTGTCCTGCAAAGAAAACTCAAAATTCTATATTCTACCCCACATAAAGAACTCAAAATTCCACACTCTATATCTGTCCTGCAAAAGAAACTCAAAATTACATATTCTACTCCACATAAATAACTCAAAATTCGACACTACCCTAGAGACTTCACTAAACATTCGACAGGTATATAAAAGCGCTAAATAACAGCATAAAATAAACGCGCTACACTGGCACTCAGAAAATGGTGCTAGGCTACTACTATATCCAGCGTAGCAGCCAGCGAGACTATTAATCATACAATATCTCACGGGGCAGGAGAGTACTACCCACAGTCATAACAGCGACGGTGGATTTTCCCCCTTCATTTTTAACCTAAAAGTACGTACAACAGATATAACATATCAGGAACCTGAATCAATTTCTCAAAAAGAAAACTTTATACAACAGTAAGGCGTTTCATGACTTTTTCCTTTCCATATGAAAAAAGGGAATACATCAGAGAGAGAGAGAGAGAGAGAGAGAGAGGAGAGAGAGAGAGAGAGAGAGAGAGAGAGAGAGAGAGAGAGAGCCGTCGTGGCAAAATTATAAAATAAATAATTCAATGAAGAAAGAAATCAGCATATTTTTCATTGGAATTTGACAAGTGAAAAAAAAAAAACTCGGACGATATGAAGATTCCTGGAATAACTTACTGATTCCCTAAAGCAATGGATATATACGTGTATTTGTGTATATTATATATATAGTATATATATATATATATATATATATATATATATATATATATATATATATATTCATATTCAGAACGATGGTTACTTCCATTTTCACAGTGTGGATATATAATATATATATATATACATATGCATAAACATATATATATATATATATATATATATATATATATATATAGAAAGAACAATGGTTACTTCCTTTTTCACAGCGAAGCCGTCGATATCTATGGCAACTTGCAAGGTCCGACCTACGCCTTCTGGGCCAACATTTCAAATAAATGATTGTCCAATCGTTATCCCGTCCGTGGAACCGTGAAATCGGGATAGCAATCACCATGGACTTACATAACGATAAAATAACGAGATTTTTTTTTTTTTTTTTTTTTTTTTTTTGCCTCGTATCGCAAATGGCGGGATCTCTCTCTCTCTCTCAGGTTTATATAGGAGGTATCTCCTGCCGTTAATGAAGGTTTCTTTTTAAGTGAAACCGGTCAAATTCTCTCTCTCTCTCTCTCTCTCTCTCCAGGCCAGTAAATATCCTGCAGGAAGAAATGAATTAACACAAATAAGACTCAAATACCGCATTTATTGCATAGCAAAAATAAAATAATTTCGAAATGGAATCCCTTCACACATTTAAAAAAAACCGAAATACTGAAATGTATCAATACATACATATATACGTACAGGTTTCTATTCTTGTCTTTTTTCAGCTCGCTATCAAAACCATGCAATTCAGTGAACGCGGTTTTGGCATCATAAATATATACATGCTTACATTTGCGTGTGAATGTCACGGTGTGGCAACGCTATTCGCATACAACGTGACAACAAGAAGGTTTTTTTTATTCCTATCATTTCCGGGTCGTTTTCGAAACCACTCAATTCAATGAACACCTTTTCAGCATCACAAATATATAAATGCATATATTTACTTGTGAATGTCAGTGTGGCAACTCTATTTGCATACAACGTGACAACACGAAGGTTTTTCTTTATTCCTATCATTTCCGGGTCGTTTTCAAAACCATGCAATTCAGAGAGCACGTTTTTTTCCCCCTTCGGGTTTTTTTTCCGCCTATCCCGAGACCAAAACAAATACATATATATTTATGGGCGCGATCAGCAAAATTCCCAGCCCTTTTCTCTCGCGCTGGTCTATGAGTATTGCTCAAAATCCAATAAGAGATAAGGGCCTCTTTTTCTCTACCCAAACTTGTCAGATGCAACACGAATTCACGAGGATGCCTCCCAGGAACTTTTCTCTGAGAGAGAGAGAGAGAGAGAGAGAGAGAGAGAGAGGAGAGAAGGGGGAACGAGAGATTTCTCGTACTTGTCATTTTTCACTTTTTTTCCCCCACTGATATATTCATATCGATTTCAAACAAACATAGGCTCCGTCGACAAATTCCAAGTTCATGGTATGCGCACTCTCTCTCTCTCTCTCCACAGCCATTTACTTTGGCAATAAAGCAAGTGGGAGGAATAGCATTAAACCTACAAACACCAGGAACATATATTAACATATATATATATATACTATATATATATATACATACATATATATATATATACATACATACATCAATCATATTATACATATATATATATATATATATATATATTGTATATATACCATATAAGTGTGCACACGTATGCATGATTGTATGTATGTGTGCGTGCAATACACACTAGCAAACTCCAGAACAATGATGATGCTTGGCTATCAAATACGTCAACCAAACCAAACAATAACTCCCAATTCATGACAATGCAGGTAAAAAAAAAATGCACAACACCCCCTCCCCCCAACTCTACCTCCCTTCCCCTTTCCCGAATTGAACAACAACTCCCCCCCCCCACAAAGGGGGGAGAGGGCTATTTTGTAGGTGGGCTCCTTCTGCCAGCCAGAATCAACACGTCCCACCCAGCAAAAACAACACTGCCGCCGTCTGCTAGTCAGCCCCAATATACATCACAGGACGGGACACACGAGGCATTGGAGAAGGTACCACAGGTTTGTTTACAAGCTGCAGATTAAGAAGGAGAAGGAGGAGGAGAAGAGGAAGATGGGGAAGAAGAAGTAGAAGACGGGAAGGATGGGGAAGCTGAAGATGAGAAAGATAAGGGGAGAAGAAGATGGGGAAGATCTGAAGGAAGAAGTAAAAGAAGAATATGAGAAAGATGGGGGAAGAAGAAGATGGGTAAGAAGAAGATGGGGAAGAAGTAGAAGACGAGGAATAGGGGAAAGCTGGGGAAGAATGGGAGAAGATCAAGGGAAGGAGAAAGAAAATTGGGGAAGAATTCCGAGGGAAGAAGTTCGAAGAAGTGAAGATGGGAAAGAAAAGGATAAAGGGGGGAAGAATGAAGATAAATGGGGAAGATCCGACGGGAAGAAGTAGAACGAATAAGAAGGAATATGAGAAAGTTGGGAAGAAGATGGGGAAGAAGTAGTCGAAGACGGGAAGGATGGGGAAGCTGAAGATGAGAAAGATAAGGGGAGAAGAAGAAGAAGATGGGGAAGATCTGAAGGAAGAAGTAGAAGAAGAATATACGAAAGATAGGGGAAGAAGGAGAATGGGGGGGAGAAGGTTTTTTTTAAAAGTAGTGGGAAGATGGGAAAGATGGGGATGTGAAGATGAGAAAAATAA
>NC_061089.1:72774773-72792273 GCF_015104395.2 Macrobrachium nipponense
GAACACTTACTAAACCTAATCTTCGGAGTTGCTACATCGCTTTAACTGCAACATAACTAATCCCTCATTTTGTGATCTGCAAAGCTTTAAAGAATAATGGACAGTGTATGTATGTACATATGTATATGTATGTGTACTCAAGAGTACGCATACGCACGTTAATTGTAGGATGAAAGTCTGTCTGCAAACAAATCCTTTTTTCCGTCTGTGAAAGGAAAAAAGGAAACTGATTGAAAAAGATTCGTTTAATTTTATTTACACTTTATATCCTTTTATTGCATTCTATTCTTTTTTCCCACGTTTTGTCGAATTGAAAAATGCTTCAATTCTAACAGGAAAGGCATTTATACATATACATATACATCTATATATATATGTATATATACTACATATATATATATATATATATATATAATATATATATATATATTATATATATATATATATATATATATATATATATATATATATATATATATATATATACACATTATGCATACACACAGTATGTCTCATAAGCTTAAACACAAAAAATAAAATAAACCATACGCAATAAACATCCACGCTTTAAATTTTTTGCAATTCAATCACAATTGAAATATATAAAAAAAATATAAGATCCTCTTCGAAGCTTTTCTTTGACGATTAAACGGAGGTTGCGTGAAAAAATAAAACATAAAACAAAAATAAAAACAAAACAAAGGGACAATCAATTGGGTATTAACTAGATAATACTCAAGTTCGTCACCTTTGGTTATCTATAATGCTTGTTCAGGAGCACTATGTTACACCAAACACTAAGAACATCAATCAATGGATGTTTTTTTTTATAAATAAACTACAAATCAAATATGATGAAGATGAAATATAACAATTCATAACTTTACTGTATATATATATATAATATATATATATATATATATATATATATATATATATATATATATATATATATCTAATAAAAGGAGCCATAAAAACACCAAAATAGAGAAAAGTACTATATTTCAGAGACTGCTGTCTCCCTCTTCAGGTAGATGAATGAGAAAAGTTCACAGAAAAGGTGGTATTTATACCAAGAGGTCCATCCACAAACAAGCCATTTTAAGTCACCCCCGCTGATAATCTTCCTCTAATCTTCTTAAGGGTTGGTTGAATGAAGACGTTGTCGATCGTGTCCGAATCCATCCTCCTTTTGAGATGTTCATTACTGCCTCTCTTTTTTATTAAGGCCGATTCCATCATTTGACTCTTGTACCGGCAGTTGCTGCTATAATTACACGTGACAAATTCCAGTTTATTCTATGGTTATGTCATTTATATGGTTGAAATAGCCGAGTTCTGTTGTCCATACCTAACTGACCGTTTGTTGTTGTATTAATCTCTGGGGAAGGGATTTACCTGTAAATCCGATGTAAGATTGGTCACAGTCCTGGCATGGGATTTCGTATATCCCCCAGAGTCCTTTGGAGATGTCTTTTGTTTGACGTTAATCAGGGATTTGGCTAAGGTGTTTGGGTAAGTAAATCCCTGATTAACGTCCAACAAAAGACATCTCCAAAGGACTCTGGGGTATACGAAATCCCATGCCAGGACTGTGACCAATCTTACATCGGATTTACAGGTAAATCCCTTCCCCAGAGATTAATACAACACAAACGGTCAGTTAGGTCTGGACAACAGAACTCGGCTATTTTTCAACCATATAAATGAACCATAACCATAGAATAAAACTGGAATTTATGGTCACGTGTAATTTTATAGCATGCAACTGCCGGTACAAGAGTCAAATGATGGAATCGGCCTTAATAAAAGAGAGGCAGGTAATGAACATCTCAAAAGGAGGATGGATTTCGGACACGATCGACAACGTCTTCATTCAACCAACCCTTAAGAAGATTAGAGGAAGATTATCAGCGGGGTGACTTAAAATGGCTTGTTTGTGGATGGAGGACCTCTTGTATAAATACCACTTTTCTGTGAACTTTTCTCATTCATCTACTGAAGAGGGAGACAGCAGTCTCTGAAATATAGTACTTTTTCTCTATTTGGTGTTTTTATGGGCTCCTTTTATAGATGGAACTCTGTGTTACAGAACATTTTTACCAGTCATATATATATATATATATATATCTATATATATATATATATATATATATATATATATATATACTTTAGGGCATAGTTTTTCTCTAATACAATTTTCGTTAAAAGCAATTGCTTTAGTGGCATCAATAAGTTTCTTGGCAGGTATCTTCATACCGACGAAGTTTTTTCCGATTCTCGTTCGTCAATTTCTGGTGAAATATACGCAGACTTCCTTCTTCCATTTATTGAATTTTGTGCACGACAGCTGTTTCGCCTTATGGCATTATCAAGCGACTACTGACTTACAATCTGGACCTTTCGGCCATATTTATCTCATCGTGTGGGAGGTATGACCTCGAGGTATGGGTACTGGTTAGTCTAGGGATTAAACAGCTTAAGGGCGTTGTTTTAGTTACAAAGAATATAAGGACATATGTACTGCGACAATAAGAGTGAAAGTTTAAACAGTGGTTAAATAAATATTCAAAATACAATGCCATGTGCTAGAGTTTCCTTAAATGTATGTTTAAAATTTAATATGTTACTGTTGGTTTTAGATAAAAAATTACAAAACTTACATACAGGAATGAAAATGAATATAGAATCTAAATACGGGAGTACAAATATATGTATATATTTTATAGCATGCATAAAGGTACAAGAGATAATTTCTGTTTATACATAAATGTGTATAAAGATTAAATTTGAGTGTGGGTGTGTGGTGTGTGTGTGTGTGTGTCCAAAATGGTCTACGTTGGTTAACGGTTAACGGTTGCTGATTCGTGTTGGGCGGGGTCTCAGCGACCTGAGTAAGGATGTTACTTGACTTTCGCTGACGCTGGGTCTTCTCATGCCTTCCAAGGGGCGCGATGTTCTCGGTGGATTGGGGCGCGCTGTCTGGTCCCTGTTGGCTTGGGTATTCCTTCTCCTGCTGGAGGGGAGTATATGGTCCGATTCTTGTTGGACGTTCAAGGTCGGCTTCTGAATAGCGATGCTCACTGCTTCCGTTATTAAGAGGCGACCGTAGTTGTCTTCTCTGTGTACGACCTGGGTGCCTCTATGAGCTCTTGTAGAGATGGCTTCCTGTCGTGAACATCTATGTAATGTTGATGGATGGCCCCTTGATTTCTATGAGCCAGCAGACGTCTCCGAAGGGTCGGGTTCGTAGTGTGCCCGATGTAGTTTTGGCTGTGAGGTTTACACACCTCCTCTGGACAAGTAAATTTGTAAACTACATTCGTGCACATCTCCTTCGGTCCCACGGTGCGTGTTCTTCATTATTAAGGCTGCTACAAGGTTGGGCTTACTATATATCCTGAGGCTTATTTTATGGTAAGGGGCTTTTGGGGTTTACGCCTCTGTTTAGTATCCCGCGTAGTGTGCAGCAATCCTCCTTGTATGCAGACCCATAAGTACACGATGGTAAATAATCAAGTTTATTTTCCTCGTTTTTCGCCATGGTGTTGGGTTGGTAAAATTCGTCTATTTTCTTTTTTATTGCTGCTTCGATAATTTGATCTGCATACCCGTTGTTTGTCAGCAGTTGGCGAATTCGGTCGAGTTTCGCATTATGTATATCTTTCCATGATGAGCTGTGTGTGAAGGTTCTGTTGAATATACGCCACTCACGACAGACTTTTTTATATGCGTCCGAATTTTTACCAAATTCAAAATTCAATAAATGGAAGAAGGAAGTCTGCGTATATTTCACCAGAAATTGACGAACGAGAATTGGAAAAAACTTCGTCGGTATGAAGATACTGCAAGAAACTTATTTGATGCCACTAAAGCAATTGCTTTTAACGAAAATATATATATATATATATACACACACACACACACACATATATGTATATATATAAAAGGGAATGTTGTCATACGTTTGAAACTTGTTAAAAAAAAAATACATAAACAGAGAAAAACTCCTATAAATGTGAGATTTCCATATTCTGCGTAATTAGTACAATCTGCAACAAAAGGCGTAGCTCTTCGTATAATGAAAAATGATTGGCGTACAGTCCCGTTTCAGAGTAGACATAAGCTTCTTAGCTGATTCAAGAGGTTGACTTAATTCTACTGCATCACATACCTAGAGAGAGAGAGAGAGGTAACCCTTTCAAAACTTTCTTTTGACCAAAGGGAGAGAGAGAGAGAGAGAGAGAGAGAGCTAACCCTTTCCAAACCTTCGACCAAAGGTTTCAGAGAGAGAGAGAGAGAGAGAGAGAGAGCTAACCCTTTCCAAACCTTCGACCAAAGGCGTCACAGAGAGAGAGAGAGAGAGAGAGAGAGAGAGAGAGAGAGAGAGAGAGAGAGAGAGAGAGAGAGAGAGAGAGCCTTCCTTCCAAAGTCAATTCCCAAAAAGCGAGTCAAAGCTTCTCTGACAAGAGGAATTGTCCAGCAATAATAAAAAAAATATTTCAAAATCATATATGATATTAGTAAATGCATTTCCAAGAAGTATCCCTTAACTATAGCCGACTGGACTTTGACATAATGAGGCTGCAGTGTGATTTACGGCTATAAAAGTGCAGATTACTGGGGTGACCAATCTTAATTCATTTCTGACTGCGTGACAGCTTACAAAGACATACTAGTCTCTCTCTCTCTCTCTCTCTCTCTCTCTCTCTCTCTCTCTCTCTCTCTCTCTCTCTCTCTCTATCGCTTTTCTCACTAATTCCTGTACGATTTAATCCCTCGTTTCTCTACCATCGGTAGCATAATCGAAAACACTGTAATTTAATCTTGGAACTTTAATCATCTCAATTAGATTTTTCTAATCAATGACAATAATGTCTGCAAAATGACCAACTCCACCTGTAGTTCGGGCTCATTTTGGCAAAAAAAACTCTCTCTCTCTCTCTCTCTCTCTCTCTCTCTCTCTCTCTCTCTCTCTCTCTCTCTCTCCTGCAATTTCATCTACGCCGGTAATCCGATCTTCACGAACTTTTAATAACCGTCGGGGGCATCGCTCTGAAAGGACATAAAACACCAGATATAATCTCTCTTATGTCTCTGTTGACCTAATTTCCTACTCAGAGTTCTTTTTTCCTCCTCCTCCTCCTCCTCCTTCTTTCAAGATTTGGAAAATGGACCTTTTTTAATGGATATCACACTGGATGGAATTTTCCTTCGGAATTTTTTTTCTGGGGGTATGGGGGGGGGGGGGGCGATGGCTAACCTCGCTTTCATCATCATCATCCCCATATGATACCTTCTTAATATGAGCTGAGGTTAACTGATGCTGACTTGGAGAGAGAGAGAGAGAGAGAGAGAGAGAGAGAGAGAGAGAGAGAGAGAGAGAGAGAGAGAGAATTTTTTTTATGGATTTTGCAGACATCATTGTCAATTTAAACGAAAAAAATCTAAATTGTTTCTGAAAAATTCTCAGAAACACATGAAAACTGTAAATGTCCTAAACATAAAATATCAGTATTTGATATCACACAAAACTTGGGCAAACAAATTGTAATATTTCTGGTCCCTAAGTGGAATCTCTCGTTCCTAAACACTGTGAATGAGAAATATAAGACTCTTCTCAACTAGACCAAAGTTTCCAGACCACTGAAGAAAATAAACTAAAAGATTCTTCTCTGTTAGACCACAGTCCACAGCCCACTGAAGAAATCGAAACGTCTAAAAGATCCAACTCTACTGGACCAGGTCTATTACAGACCACTGAAGAAAATGGAACTTCTAAAAGATCATTCTCTACTATGCCAGTCCAGAGACCACTGAAGAAAATTGAAATATTTAAAAAACATTTCCCCACAAGACCACAGTCCACTGAAAGAAAATGAAATGTTTAAAAGACCTTCTCCACAAAACACAGTTCACAGACCACTGAAGAAAATGAAATGTTTAAAAGACCTTCCTCCACAAGACCACAGTCTACAGACCACTGAAGAAAATGAAATGTTTTAAAAGAACTTTCTATACCAGACCAAGGTCCACAACCCACTGAAGAAAAAAAAACTTTTAAACAGAAAACTTCTAAAACAGAAACTTTTTAAAACCAAATTTCGTTTTATAAAAGAGGGAAATGCACCAGTTCCCAGAATCGTATACCTGGAAAACGTTCTGTTTAAAATTCACGACTCCTGAAGAAGTCTTGAGTTTTAGTCATGACATAAGGAGATTTCCTCTGGATTCTTATCACAAAATCCCCTTCTTGACAAGGAAGAGAGAGAGGAGAGAGAGAGAGAGAGAGAGAGAGAGAGAGAGAGAGAGAGTTAGGAGCGTTTGTTTGGAATTTTATCGATACAGATTTGAAGAGGACTGTGAAAAGTAGGGATCAAGGTGTCGTGTATGTTTGTTTATATATATATATATATATATATATATATATATATATATATATATATATATATATATATATATATATATATATATATATATATATATATATATATATATATATATATATATATTTCTTAGACACTCCTAAATGATCGACATTCAGATTTTAAAATAATTAGTGAACTACGGTCATTCTTAGGGGGCTTTCAACATGATCTGCTTAGAAATTCCAAAAAAAAGACTGGATCCAGTTGAAAAACTAAATTCGCATAAAGCTGGCCCACTTACAAAAAAAACATGAGTCGCATAAAGTTGGCCCACTAGAAAGAAATAAGGCACAAGTCACCCACTTTGAAAAGTAAAGCCGTATAAAGTCATCCTGATGTAAGTAGCAGAAAGTCCATCCACTTAAAAAAAATGAAAAATAAAAAAAAAACGAAGGCAACGAAGGCAAAATGAATAAAACAGAAGCCGCCTAACTAAACGAAAATTTGAACGAAATCGGCGTCCAACCCAAAAACCGACTTAAAAACGTTTCTCGTCGCCTTCTCCGATGCAAGGCCGCTTTATTACACGCCTAATTAGCGCCACAAACATCCACACCTCCACTGCGCAATTACAACCTGATCAACTGGATGCCGAGCGAGATCGAGAAAGAAAGACAAACAGAATAGAAAATAATACAGAATTTAACCCAAAAGTGCTGAGCGCTGGGACCTATGAGGTCATTCAGCACTGAGAACGTAATTCACTGTAAAAAAAGTTTTGCATCTGTAATAGGAAGATAACCTCGCATTCCCACAATTAAGAAATTGTTAAGAGAGGGTGGAAAGTAAAGTGGAACAAAAGAGAACATGAGCGGAGGTACAGTAAATGGAATGAAAGGGGGTTGCAGTTAAGTAATGCACTGGAAGGCAAAAAGTCCCCCACCCCCCTCAACCCCAACTCCCAAATACGGTAGAGTGTAAAAGAGGAGAGAAGAGAGAAGAGAGGCAGAGAGGGGAGGGGCGTTTTTCCCCAAACCCCTTAGAAACATTACGGAAAAAGAGGGGCAGATGAGAGAGAGATAGGATAGACGAGACTGAGGGGAGTTTCCCCCCCCAAACCCCCCTCCCCCTATACGGAAAGAAATAGAGAGGAGAAAGAAAGAGAAGAGAGAGATGGAGCCGCAGGAGACGAAGAGAGAGACAGAGATGGAGTTTTACCGGCCGGAATCCTAACTCAAAAAAAAAGAGAGAAAAAAAAAAAAAGCAAGCTGGCGAACTCGACGTCGGATAAACTGAGCCGGGCGAAACATTACTCTTACATCTGCAATTAATGAACTAATTAGATCGACCTCTATCATTTTCCTCTGTAGCTTTTAATGGCCCTGACCATCCTAATTGCATCCTAAAGCTCTAATTACAGAAGCCATTAAAATGGTCGACGGCGGCGGTGCCATCATCTCTGCTCTATGCTACCGTTTCCGATCTCCGTTTTATCAGATAATAATAATTGTCGTTTCTCTCTCTCCGCCCACCACCTTCTGTCTGTCGCTGGCGTTACGGCTATCTTCACTCTAATAATCATAATCATAATTTTATCATTATATTATTATTATTGGAGAAACAAATCCACAGCTATGTAGACGTACACACACATATAATATATATATATATATATATATATATATATATATATATATATATATATATATATATATATATATATATATATATTTAAAGATAAATCTGTACGGAAAGCTTTCGGGAAACTGTTCGATTTAAGTAGGATATGAACAGGTTCCCGAAGGCTCTATGTACAGATTTCTCTTCAAATATATGTACACATACATGACTGTGGATTTGTTTCCCCATTTCAGGACTCGTCCTACTACTACTTCTACTACTATTACTAATACTACTATTATTATTAATTCAGAGGATGAACCCTATTCATACGAAACAAGCCCACAGAAGGGGCCACTGACTTGAAATTCAAGCTTCCAAAGAATAATATGGAGTTTGCTCGGAAGAAGTAACGGAAGGAAATAGGACATACTGGTAAGTTTATACCGCAATGTCTAAATCTCCTGCATGAGTTTTTTTTTTCGTAGCAGCGGGTAATCACATTTCACTATGTATTGAAAAATACTTATGCAAAACGTATTCTCGCTCTTCTATACTACGAAAAGGTCTGCTGTTTGCCACACAGTAAAAATACGATCGCTAAGACAATTAAGCAAATTTAATTATAAGTCCTGCATGAGTTTCTTTTCGTAGTAGCGGGTAATCACATTTCACTATATAACTAATACATACTTATGCAAAGCGTATTCTCGCTTTTCTATACTACGAAATGGTCTGCTGTTTGCCACACAGTAAAAATACGTTCGCTCAGACAATTAAGCAAATATAATTATTGAATCCTGCATGAGTTTTTGTTTGTTTAGTAGCGGGTAATCACATTTCCCAATATAACGCATACTTATGCAAAGCGTGTTCTCGCTTTTTTTATACTACGAAATGGTCTACTGTTTGCCACACAGTAAAAATACGTTCGATCAGACAATTAAGCAAATAAAATCATGAAAAACCTCAGGAGATTTTAAATAGCATTTCCAAGGCTTTATCATCATACTGAGATCGAGAAGCCTCAAAAAGCTTATTACCGAATGTGAATTCGGATTTTAGGCTTTGGTTACGACTGACAATAATTTAGGCTTTTGTAACGACTAATAAGATCCTCAGCTATGGAATTCTTCAGGGAAAATAATATTTTGTTGAGCGATTGCACTTCAATCGCCAGGACTACCTGTGCTGAAAATCTAAAAGCAAATTATCTTTATTTTTAACAAAAATGTAATCATAACACTGTTCACCCCTTTCTCACCTAAACAGCTCATTTTCGATGTTAATTGGCATTAATTTTTGAATATTTTTATCAACTTTAAATATCAACAACTATTTCTATCAGTGCTATTAACTTCAAAACACGGAACATGTTACACAAAGCATCAAACGCCTTTTGAAATCTGACTCAGGTTCTCAAAAGTTTCACATTTTTGGTCCCAGCTTACTTTCCTTCTTGATATGACATGCGTCATTTAAATCCCATGAGAGAGAGAGAGAGAGAGAGAGAGAGAGAGAGAGAGAGAGAGAGAGAGAGAGAGCGTAAAAATCTATCTCGACTGCTCTCAACAGTGGAGATTTTACCTGTACCTGTACATTAGTTCCAACACTCCCAGGATGGGGGATTACGTCGTCGAGATCCGCCCATGCGTGGAGTCCGATAGGAGAGAGAGAGAGAGAGAGAAGAGAGAGAGAGAGAGAGAGAGAGAGAGAGCTTAGATTTTACATGTAGAAGTACTTGGTTGTAGTTAACCTACACTGGGTGCGTTTGATCATTATTTATTTGTTGGGAATTTTGAAAGGAATAATGAAAAGGAGAGACGAGGAGAAGAGAGAGGGAGGAGAGGGGGAGAGGAGGAGGAAAGAGGAGAGAGGGAGAGAGAGAGGAGAGAGCTTAGATTTTACATGTAGAAGTACTTGTTTGTAGTTAACCTACATTAAGAGCACTTGATCATTATTTGTTGGATTTGTGAAAAGCAATAATGAAGAGAGAGAGAGAGAGAGAGAGAGCGAGCAGAGAGAGAGGAGACGAGAAGAGAGAAGAGAGAGTGGGATTTTTCATAGAAGCATATACGACAAGAGACCGAAAACGATAACCATCATTTCGGTCCAGAGAGAATCTCCCCCGAGAGAGAGAGAGAGAGAGAGAGAGAGAGAGAGAGAGAGAGAGAGATACTGCGTTAGAGAAATAAAAAAAAAAATCGTGCACGCCTCGCGAACGTTCTCAGGCTCTCCGAGGAAGCGCCAAAACCAGCACCCCCCCCCCCACCAACCGGCCCCCACAAAAAAAAAAAAAAAAATAAAAAAAAAAAAAAAAAAAAAATCTCAAAACAGGAAGACCCGGCCTTCAGCGGAGCGTGAAAATGC
The DNA here is from genome assembly GCF_015104395.2 of Macrobrachium nipponense. Classification (NCBI taxonomy): domain Eukaryota; kingdom Metazoa; phylum Arthropoda; class Malacostraca; order Decapoda; family Palaemonidae; genus Macrobrachium; species Macrobrachium nipponense. Next base: position 72,785,132 of record NC_061089.1, read on the forward strand.
CCAAAAGCGTTTCAATTCCGAGAACTTAACCAGCGAGCATTTAGGGCCAAAACGAACTTGAGCATGCAGAACGAGAGGACGGTATTTATGAAGCAAATATTACCTCACCGCAAAAAAAACCGTTCAAATTGCACATTTTTTTTTTTTTAAACTGCTTTCATTTTCTTGTGCCTAATCAAAGCGGGATTTTGATGAAGGCTAAACAAGTTGAAAAAAAAAAAAAAAAGTCTTACGACCTTCAGAGAAAAATATGAAAATATCGCAGACGGAAGCATAAAATGTTTACTTACAATTTCAACCACGAATTACCGTCCGAGGTTTAGTAACATACCATGAAACTTCATTACTGGAATTGGAATATGAAATTTATGCCAATGGCCAAGCGCTGGGACCTATGAGGACATTCAGCAATGCCTCAACGAAAAGATTCTCTTTAAACAAGGCGTGATCCGACCTCCAGCTTACTCGGGGCGCGTGCTAAAATCTGCGGTCAAATATAGCGTTGTTTCCCCAACGAATATTAAAATAAATAACGCTATATTTCTTTAGAAATAATTGTACTGTACTGTTTAACATGAACATTATTTTTTAAATTTTCATTCTCATAAATAAATCATAAATATCCTATCCTAACATTCCTGCATCTTTAACCTAACGCGAATCACCTTTTCCAGACCTTTTTAGGCTCTCCATAGACCTTTCCTACCCCCACAAAACAAGACCAACACCAGCAAGAAGAACAACAACAAAGTAGTTTGCAGGCTTACTCCCACAGTAAGCGAAAACTAACTTGAAAGGTCATAAAGCACACGGTTGAAAATACTATATAGCTTTCAGACAGATAGAAAGGTCAGAAAGGTCAGCCAAGGAGAAGCCCTCACACACGAAATACAGGTGAGAGATCAGAAACCAATCTAACTCCACGTCTTTGCGGAGGATATATATTGCAGAGCAAAATGAGTCCGGTTCTGGAACAAAGAAGGCATTAGCAGAAGACATCGTTTAGTTCCAGAGCATCTGTCGCGGTAAACGAAATATAGAGCTCTCTCAAAGTGCGTTGCTAGACAAATTTTCCCTCTCTCATTTTCTTTTTTTTTAATTTTCTACCTCAAAAATGCATTGCATTTATCGAGTTTATTGCGCTCTCTCTCTCTCTCTCTCTCTCTCTCTCTTTCTCTCTCTCTCTCTCTCTGGATTTTTTTAGTTTTCCTCCCATAAAATGTATTGCATATATCGAGTTCATTTGCTCTCTCTCTCTCTCTCTCTCTCTCTCTCTCTCTCTCTCTCTCAAAAATTTTTTTAGTTTTTTGTTTCTACCCAAAAAAAAGCATTACATTTATCGAGTTTATCTCTCTCTCTCTCTCTCTCTCTCTCTCTCTCTCTGTCTACTCTACTTTCCAACGCATCCCTCACTCCGATTCATCAAAATCCTTTCATTAAGTAATTAATATAACCATGAAACATAGCTAGTCTTATATGTATAAAAAAAATGCAACACCTAAAAAACTACGAAACTGATTAAAACCAAACGGGTACAGAGAACGCTCATCACTACAAACTTCAATAAATTCGCCAAAACAGCATCGTACATTATGACGGATAAAATCGCTCAGTAATCAAGAGAAAACGAGAAATTCTACTCGATGCAAAAGTCAGAAATATTTCGAGAGAAAAGTATCAATATCAATTTCGTTATTAATAAAAAAAAAATTGGGGGGAGGGGGTTGGGGGGGGTGGGGGGGGGGCATATTACGATGACGCAACACTTCTCAATAAAGGTATTTGGTAGCTGAATCATGTATCAGGGGGTACTAATCTCGTTGTCTTCATCGTATATTGGAAATTCACAGCCGGTTCACAGAAGGATGATCACAGGGCATTTCCATGTGAATGAACACGGGTTAGGATTTTGCTGTTATTTGAATACTATATGCGCGACTATTCCCTATCTTTGGAGAGAGACTCCGCGCAGCCTACACAAAATACCAATGAACTGCACCATAATTAGATTCCTTTCATGGGTTAATTGTTGACAAAACATGAGGGAAAGTTATAAAAAATAATATATCCAATGAAGCACGAAGGAACCCGTACTTGAGAACATCCTTAAAACACGGTAGAAAGGTAACTGAAAGAGGGACTTGGAACAAGTACTTTCGTAGTACATTCTACATTTTCAAGTTCAAAATGTAGAGCATACTACGAAGGCATTTTGTCCCTAGTCCCTCTCTCACTTACCTTTCTACCGTGGATTTAAATGTGTGTGTATATATATATATATATATATATATATATATATATATATATATATATATCTATATATATATATATATATATACACATATATATACACTATTGTTAAATCTTGGTCTTCTCGTATCCAACTCTCCGCTCATTACGAGAATAAGTGTAACATACGACGGTTGCACACCTAACCTCGCAGACAGCAAGGTATTATCCAGTATTATCTAAATTAACCCGTAAATAAGCAGAGTCCTAATTAATTAACCTTTGCACGCGATCTAATAAGTATTAAATTAAGGCATGAATACAAACCAGGGCTAAAACCGTTGCAGAAATAATCGGGTATAACAACCTCACGTTACTTTGGTAACTATGAGTCAGTTTTTCTTTTATGAATTTTACTCCTCTACTTTGCATGGGTTTCTTTGAGAGAGAGAGAGAGAGAGAGAGAGAGAGAGAGAGAGAGAGAGAGAGAGAGAGAGAGAATCAAACGAACACATGGCTCTGGGATAATAGCAGATAATGGTCTTTTGATTATAAAAAGTCTGCATTAGGTACAATCACGCTATAATGTCATCCACCAGCCTTCAAAGTAAATACGCAAGCAACTGCCAGAATATCTTACAATAACAGTATCAAATAATTACATGTAATTCACAGCAAACTGCTAAAAGGCCATTAATGTGATTTAATATTTAACATAACACATCCCAACGAGCTCGTATGGTTAAGTAATAAGATTTCACGCTGTGTGATCCCCCGCTCAGTGATTTTACCTGCGAAATATATAATGTGCATTGTTATACATTATTTGGCTGCAGATTTCAATTCCACCAAAGTTTATGGAGATGACGATGGAAATGAGTAAGCTGATGCAGGTTACAAAAGATAAAAAAGATAATAATAATAAATAAAACCCCCATCGATAACCATACAGCTATAGGGTCGGTTGCCCCGATGCGCCATCTCTAACTATTTTTATCGTGAGCGCCTACCACCTCCCCCCACCCCCCTCTCCTCTCAGCCCTTCTCCAACCCCTCCTTCACTTCATCATGCAACGAAAGCCCTTTGGAACTAATTTTAATGCAATTATTGACGGAGGGACAAGAATAAAATCCATAAATAATAGACAGAGATTACGTGCAGTAAGAAAACTATTTTTTAAAAGGGTGGCACACAGCTAAAATGTTTAAACGAATTAAATTACAAGGATTATAGAAAAACTGATATAAGTGCCTACGATTCAAGTGCTCGTAAAATGATATAACATTATACAGAACAAATGAAGAGAGAATAACTTTTTAACTTTTACTAAGGCAAATGTAAGAAATAAGCAGACAAGTGCCTACGATTCAAGTGCTCGTAAAATTATATAACAAAATACAGAACATTTTATATGGGAGAGAAAATAACCTTTATTATCACGTTTACTGTGGCTCCAGTTGACTTTCTCGGAAAAGCTATAGATATCAAATATTATCAAATCTGTGATCAACCAATTTCTACTCCACTGTCGGATCCAATCAAGACTTGATTGACACATATCCCCTCTACGTGTCCCACGTGCCAAGGCCAAGTTCAACCTTTTGATTAAAACGTGATTTTAACAATACCCCTTCATTAAAGTCAGACTTTCTCTCATAAATCACGGTGTGTCTTTTTCCATTTGAAATGAATCATTTTTCAACTGATAGTGTGACAGTTTGACCGAGACCGATATAACAACAATGTGAGCGTCACACACGAATACTAATATCAGTTAAAGATTTACCATAGAACTAAACCTATTGCCGACTACTACGCATCAAATAAAGACGCCGATGTTCTGACAAATATATATATATATAGTTATATTATACGGTTATTGTGAAGAAAAAATCTGGTGTTTTGAACTTTAGACGAAGCGCAAATCTCTACTACCTTTAGCATTTCAAACACTGTCTTTGCTTACGTATCTCTTTGTTTACGCTATGAAGTCTCTTTCTTAAACAGTTCCAATCTCTCTCTCTCTCTCTCTCTCTCTCTCTCTCTCTCTCTCTCTCTCTCTCTCTCTCTCTCTCTCTCATGATAACAATCGTTTCAACATGTTCTCGCCTAACATATGAACTCCCTTGATTAGACATTGAACTAAATGGGAAATTCTTCTGGCCCCCTAAACCTGGGTGCCAGAGTGCCAGTTTTAATAAAATATATTAAGATCAATTAACTTTTTATCCGTTCAATTTATAAAAAAAAACTTTCACTAAAGACCCTACTTCATAAATATCTAAAACCTGAAAGACTGATAACTTACACCTTATAGCGACTATAATGACGTAATGGCACACGGGCTCTTAAACTACTTTCATATCTCTCCCCAATTTCACTGATCCCATAATGAAGTCCCCTACAGCCCGAAACAGGGAACAAGTCATTCCAAAAGCTATACATACAGGCAACAAGAGCACCGTGAATCCCGTTTAATAAGCGACGCCAGTAAAAGATTAACCGTTCAAATAATGGAGGCGAATTGCCAAACAGGGAAAAACTACGATTACGAATCAAGCAAAAAAACTACGACTGATGGACATCTAATCTACAAGACCGTCACGGGCCACAATGAAAGCAATTTTCACGATGCATATTTAAGCAGTGCAAACATAAAAAAAAAATCTGGGCGGGGGAGAGAGAGAGAGAGAGAGAGAGAGAGAGAGAGAGAGGAGAGAGAGAGAGAGAGACGAGAGAGAGAGAGAGAGAGAGAGAGTAGTAAATACGCTCAGAATGAAATGTTTGATTATTTGGTCATAGTCTTCCTGTGTCTCTTTAAAAACAGTTTTATATTTACGTATATTATATAAAGACACGTTCAATGCCTTTCGGTCAACCTTATGACTATACTTTTAGACTTTATATATATATGTATGTATATATATATATATATATTATATAGATATATATATATATAAACCCAACCATAAACTGCACTGCCTCGATATTAACCATATCAAAATTAAGAAGTAAACTTAAAAATAAAAGTAAAAATAAATTTCACTCCAAATAAAAAAAAAAATAAAAAAAATACTTTAAAAATTCTATTTTTTCAGTATAACATAAACTGAGCTGGACTTACTAAAATAAATCTATAACATGAGGTTTTAAAAGGATGCCATATGATTTTCTGTATCCAACTGGTATTATTTGCTGATTACTGTGGTACACTGTAACCAACCAAAAGGGCAAAGAAACTTAATCCTTAATTACTGATAAATGTAACCTAAGAGTTTATCATAAAATGATATTAAGGGGAATGAAAAAGGTCATTAAACGAATGTTGATGATGATTATCGACAATCGTGACGAATTCTTTTTATAATAATAATCTATACACAACCAAACTTATCTTAACTTCATTAAACTCGACGATGTCTAAAAGAACTGCTATCAGCTACGTTTTGATGTCTTGACGTGGAACTATACACGTTCGTTACATGAGTCCAAATCTAACCTTCTTGCAAATACAAAAGGTCATATTGAAAAGTCACACCTACTTAGCATTCTGGAGAAACTTGAAGTCTTACTGTTTATTAAACGTTGAATTCTGTAACTATTTTTTTTTTAGTTTTTTACGTAGCTGGATCTGCCAGATCTTCAAATACAGGTCAGCAAAGCGTGGCGACTGACTGAATTACGTGGCTTGGCGTCACAATAACTACGGTCATCGGTGCCAGAGATATAGAACTTCAGCAAAATATATAAAAGAAATATTAGAATTTATCTACGAACCTATATAGCAATAAACACTTTCCATCAAAGAAGCCAGACTGCCCAGTAAATTCAATAAACTCGTATATTTTAAAAAACCAACTGGCGAATATTACTTTCGCCCACGATTAAGAGACGGAGTGAGAAACTGAGATTTTGAAGAGAGAGAGAGAGAGAGAGGAGAGAGAGAGAGAGAGAGAGAGAGAGAGAGAGAAGCCTTTTATATATTGAGAGAGAGACAGAGTCGTGGGTTCTGAGAAAATCAATTGAATTGGTCTCCAGCACAAATTGGCAATAATTCCGCTGTCTGCCTCGACAGATCCAGGATAGTCGTCTCCTTTATCTTACGAAGGGGTTGTTCCCCCCCATCCCCTCTTTTCCACACTAAGCCCCCTTTCCACCGCCCCCCCCCCTTAAAAAAAAAAGTCACGGTGCCAAAAAACACTGGAAATGTCAACCAGAGGGCCAATTCGGAGGAGATGGAGCGGGTTTTATGGAATTTCGTCACGGCAGACGAGTCATAATTCCCCTCACCTTTGTAATAATAATAATAATAAAAAAAAAAAATAAATCATCTTTTCCCTCTTTTTCTCTCTTTTTAAAAGACTGTTTTTTGGAAAAAAAATATAAAAAAATTCCTTTTGGAAAAATTTTGGAATGTTTTTTTCTTTTTGACTATAATTTGTTTAGTTTTTATTTAATTATTCTTTTTTAAACTACATCCGAAACTAGAACGTCCTATTACTGAATTTTTTGACGCCCAGTTTAAAAATTCGAAATTCGTCAAATTATAGATAATATTCCACATGACCTTTCTTTCTTTCACTTACTGATTCCTCTTTTTTGATAAATTCCTCAAAGGTTACAGTAATCAACTGAATCAATGATGTTTTTTGTTTTTGTCTTTTTCGTGGCATATTCTTGAGCTATACTATTCATTAATAATATTTCACTTGAAACCAAAGTATCCAACATTACCCTATCCAGTGTTGTCCAAACTGGGGTCCGCAACATAGATCATGAGGGTACATGAACAAACAAGGAACACACACACACACACACACAGAAACATCCCATCAGTGAACATCAGCCTCACATCTCACATTAAGTTGTGTAAGTAATTTTCAAGCATTTTGTTATTAAATCATCATTTTTA
>NC_061089.1:72797273-72814773 GCF_015104395.2 Macrobrachium nipponense
AGTCTAGGTCCTTAACTTCTTCTATTTCTAGCTGTAAAGGACCTTTGTACACTCTCTATTTGTGCAATATCCTTTTGATAGTGTGGGTACCATATCATATTGCAATATTCATTAAGTGGACTACGAACATATGTTTTTATAAAGCAGAAATCATGTGTTCAGCTTTTCTTGTTTTGAAGTGCCGTAACAACATTCCCATTTTTGCTTTACATTTTGCCAACAGAGTTGCTATTTGATCATTGCATAACATGTTCCTATTCATCATCACACCAAGGTCTTTTAACTGCTTCCTTATTTGTGATGGTCTCATTATTAGGTCCCTTATATGCATATAGCTTTCTTTCTCTGTCTCCATAATTTATTGATTCAAATTTATCAGAGTTAAATACCATTCCTATTTACCTGCTGCCCATCATATACTTTGTTAAGGTCTCTTTGTAGAGCGTTCCTATCTTCATCACAAGTAATTTCTCTACTTAATCTTGTGTCATCTGCGAAACTACTCACTACCGAATCCTTCACATTATTGTCTATGTCTTCAATCATAATAACAAACAGTATTGCAGCTAACACCGTACCTTGCGGCACACCGGATATTACCTTGACTTCATCCGATTTCTCGTCGTTTGCAATAACTATCTGTTTTCTGTTGTGTAAAAATTCTTTAACCATCTTCCTACTTTATCCACGATATTGTGTTTTCTAACTTTTCTTCGCTAATATATTATGGTCTACTTTATCAAAAGCTTTTGCAAAGTCTAAATAAACATCTGTTTCATTTCCGCTTTCATATTTTTGAATATGTTCTCACGGTGGACTAACAGTTGGGTTTGTGTACTTTTTCCGGGTACGAAACCATGTTGTCCTTTATTAAACAAAATTATTTTTTATTAAATGTTTCATAATATTTTTCTTCATTTACCCTTTCATACACTTTCATAATATGATGTTAGACTCACAGGCCTATAATTACTTGCCTCTAGTCTTGATCCACTTTTGAAAGTAGGGGTAATATATGCTAATTTGTGCTCATCATAAATCTTGCCTGTATCTACACTTTGTCTTAATAATATTGCAAGTGGCTTTGCGATAGAATGAACTACTTTCTTTAACAAAATAGCAAGGAATTCCATCAGGCCCTGCAGCAGCTCCATTTTTAATTTCATTAATAGCCTGCACAATATCAGCTTCATTAATATCTATGTCAGCTAAATATTCACTATTTTCTTCCCTTACTTCTATATCATTATCTTCATTATCTATTCTAGGGGTGAATTCTCTCTTATATCGTTCTGCCAGATGTTGCAAATTCCTTTTTTCATTCGTTAATCTCCCTTCAATTCTCAGAGGGCCTATTTCTATTCTTCTTTTATTCATCTTCTTCGCATATGAGTATAATAGCTTGGGGTTTTGCTTGATATTTAATAGGGTTTTTTCTTCCAAGTCCCGTTTTTTCATTTTCTTTTGATTGTATAAATCTTTTGTTCTGCATTTTCTATCTTACTTTTTAGTTCTATAACTTTCCATGGCATTTTTTTCTTTTGCAAGACCTTTTTTTCCACTTTCTGATTTTCTGGAACAAGATCCTTCTGTCTCTTGGTATGGCATGAATGATGTTTACTTTTCTTCTTCGGTATATATTTTTCCACTATTTTCTCCAATATTTTATATAATATCTCCGTATTTACCCTTATGTCATCACTACGAAAATGTATCCCAATCTTTGTTAATTCTTCATTAATTTCTGACCATTTTATATTTTTACTGTAGAAGTTGTATTTTTCCATATCCTTCCCACTTTTCATTTCTTGCTTATCTCTATTTTCACTTGCTTTGGAATGAACTGTTAATTCTATGACATTATGGTCTGAAATATTCGCATTATAAACTATTATTTCTTTAACATAATTCATCTCGTTTCACAAAATACTAGGTCTAAAGTATTTTCCTTTCTTGTTGGCAGGTGATTTATTTGTTGAATGTTGTTATTCTAGTAGCATATCTAATAGCTTTTCAAATTGCCTCTTATCTTCTGCACTACTATTACTCTCTTTTTTATATGTATAAGTACAACCACAATCTCCTATTCGTTCTTTCCATTCTACGAAAGGAAAGTTGAAGTCACCAGATAGGAGAATAGTCCAGTCCTTGTGATTTTCTACATATATCATCAATTTTTCAATTATTAAGTCAAACTCTTTAGTATTAGGAGGTCTATATATTACTATGTTCATCAATTTTTCAGGTTCAAATTCTACCGCTATTAGTTCACATTCTGAGTTACTATATTTCTCATATATTTTTCCTTGTTTTTTGTCTTTTCCCATATATTGCGGTTCCCCCTTGATTCCTATTTTTTCTATCTGATCTATAAGTTTGGAACCTTTTATTTGATCATCATTCCCAGTCTCTTGGGAATACCAGGTTTCACTTATATTCATTATATCTATTTTCTTTTCATTTGGGTAGTTCTTCTAAGTACTCTATTTTCTTTTTGAGTTACTCGTAACTAAACCCTGCGCATTCATCACTATGATGGTTTGCGTGGTTTTCTCCTTCATTTAATACTGGTAGTAATAAGGATTTTCCCATGTCTCTTTCCTGTTCTGGTATGTTGTTCTTTTTTTCATTTCCAGAAATTCTGACATTAAAAAATCCAACTTTTCCATAATATTTTGATCTTCCTTCATCATAATTATTCATTTTGTGTCTGAATCTGCAATTTTCTCCGTTTCTGCAATATCCTCTTGCATAATAAATACAGTTATTATCTCTTGAGTAGAATTTCGGAGCTGATGCTTTGAAATTTTTTGCTGACACCTCTGCATATCTCATTGGTGGTTTGCTTTTCTCTTTACTGATATTCTTGATTTCTCTCTTTATTTGTTTCTTTCTTATTTTGGATTTTATTACTTGGTTGGTTATTTATTTGATTATGATTCATGGCTACAGGGTGCATATTTGCATTTTTTGTCGAACTTACATCCTTTTCCTTCTTTTAGGTTTTACATATTTTTGATGCAGATCTCTGCAATCATCCCCATATCCATCTAAGTATGCACATTTACCATATATTTCATAGTTTTGGATATCTTAGGATGTTTGTAGTAACATCTTTCTCCAAATCTGCAATTCCTCTTTTCAAAAGGTTGCAGATTTTGTCTTTCTTGTCTATTTTTTCCTCTTTCCCGTCATTGTATAGATCTGGGTAGAGCCTCTTCGGGATTTGCTTTTCTGTTGTCATATCGTAATTTATTTCTTCGTAGGTATGCTGCTTTATTGCCTCATATGTAGTATCAATGAGTATCTCTGCATCCATACTTTTATCTTGTTCTTTGTTTTCCTTATTTTTTTCTGTCATTTCATTTTTGTTTACTTCTCTTCCGTTTTCCTCTTCTTCTTTTTCTTCTTCTTCTTCCCTCTTCCTCTTCTTCTTCATCCTCAACTATTTGTACATTCAATCTTGATTTAATAACATTGTCTATCCATGATAGACATGTTGAACAAAAAATTCTTGTATCTTTTCTCAATCTTGTATTACCTCAGCACACTGTGGATGGGTCGGAATGTTGCATGCAGCACATTTTCTGATTAGGTTTTGTGGATTGGACTATGCTATACCAAACCTTACACAGTTTGCATGCTTTTGGCATTCTTTTTCCTAATGCATCAATTAGGATATTCACAAGATTCACCTTATTCATTTTCTTTGTCGGAATATGTTGGTTTATGTATATTTTCTTTATGAGTCTCTTGACCACTGGATTTTATTTGGAACTTCTTCATTATTTTCAAGATGTTTTCATTAGATTTGTTCCAGTTTGAAGGATTATATCCTTCTAATATATCTATGAATGCTTTGTATCTTTTTTGGTTAGGACTGTTGCTGATTTCATAGATGAGAAATGCCAGTTCCCTTCCTGCTACCTCATCGTATTGCGAATCTGCTAGACACGCCAAATTACGCCACCTTTTCAAGAGAGAGAGAGAGAGAGAGAGAGAGAGAGAGAGAGAGAATTCCTAAATGGTAATTAGATACATAGAAGGAGAATTTAATTTTGAGACAATTTACATGAGAATTTAATTTTTAGGCAATTTACATTTTAAAGCTTTAAGACACATAAATAATAAATAAATAAATAAATAAATAAATAAATAAATAAATAAAAAAAACGAAAAACATACAAATCTTGTCACAATGATCTCCAGAAATTTGAGGCCGAACCTTCCATAATGAATCCTTCTCTCTCTTGATCCGCAACGTGAAACATATTCATATCCAGACTACATAAAATAATTTCCTTTTCGTTTATGCTCTATCATTCCCTACATCAAAATATCAGCAAATACAAGAAGTGCAAACCCAGCAAGATAAACGGGAAGTTTGACATTGGTGAAAAACATTTACATCAAGAGAGTTGGTTTCCAATTTGATAAAAGCAACTTCGGTTATTTAATAAATCTACGGAAACGACAATGCACTTTTCACCATACAAGACCGTTGTCAGTACAATCAAGGGCAACAGTATGGCACACATTCGCAGGAGAGTGGGCGGCTGAAGCTTCCAAGATGTAAAATCCTAACACGAGTCAGTAACTGCAGCCTTGTTTTCTTCTAAAACTAGCCTCACAAAGGCTGCATTTACACTGAACAAATCGATTTGAATCGAATCGATTCAATTAATGAAGAATCAACACAATTCATGATTTGTCTTGAATCACCATATTATTTTCAATGCAACCATTTACACCAAGTGAATAGAGTCAATTCAAATCATGCCGATCGATTTGCTTGGTGTAAACGGTAACATTGAAATTAGCGTGGCGAATCGATACGAATCATGAATTGTATTGATTCGTCATGAATTGAATCGATTTGATTCTGTGTAAACGCAGCCTAATTATTATATTAAATATTATGTATGGTATGCCAAAATTTACTAAATCACCATAAAAATCATGAAATGAGCAATAATCATGATAACCTTTTCAAGAGTATGAACTGTTATATATTGGGAAAAAAAAACTCTAAAAATAAAGCACACGGAAATTGATAGCCTACATTTTAAAGATGACAATGTATTAAAGTATTCATTAAAATTAAAAATACTTTACGAACGTCAGAGACAGTTACATTACACTGCCACATATACTATACACACATTGTCTACGAAATACCAGACTTACCAGCTATTTCTAAATTTAAAACCGGCCGACTAATTGAACACGTAAAAATATTTTAACATCAAAGAAGCTTACATTCGCAAACTGTTCCACTTTGCGATTGCCCACAACATAGTTCACATTTCCTAAGTGAACGATTTTTTCAGCATTTTCATTTGTTCTGTGCAGTCTATTTGATGCCATAAATAACAGTAAGTAGAATTTTCCTACGAGAATGTTTACTTTGCTGTCAAATCTTGGAAGTAAATAAATTCAATCAGTCAGGGAGGAATTGCAATAAAATTTATTCTATAACACAAATAGGGAATTCATAAATAAAATAAATGTTTCTTTAAAATTTTAAGACATGAGGAGGCAAATTATGATTATGTTTGCAAGAATCATTTACACTAATAACAAGGTGTGATCCGACCTCCAGCTTACTCGAGACATGTTCAAGATTTTCTCCTCATGCATGAGTCGTAAACATTATAGTCCTAATTTTTAACGTAATTAATTTACATGCTCAAATCTACGGTCAAACAGAGCATTGCTTCACCCACGAAAATTAAAATAAATACGCTATATTTCATTAAAATAATTTTTTGGTATTGTTTAACATGCACATAATATATTTTTTACATTTTCTAATAAATAAATCATAAATATTCCATCCTAAAATTTCTGTATCTTTAACTCAATGAGAAACATCTTTTTCAGACCTATTTAGACTCTTCCATAGACCTTTCCTAACCTTCTCCCCCCCACCCCCCCCAAACAACAACAAAGTAGTTTGTATGCTTACTCCCCGAGTAAGTGAAAAATAAATTCACAATTTCCACACAGACAATTATCAAATAAAAAGACTAAAATAAATATAAACAGTCGATAAAATCAACTACGATGCAAAAATAAAAAATAAAATAACATAAATATAAATAAAAAAAAAGTAGATATAACCAGCCTCGATTTCAGAGTCCCAAATTAAAATGTAATCAGTATTACATTAGTATTCTGTAACAGTTTCACTAAGCACAAAATACCCAGTCATCAAGGATTTAAAAGATACAATAATGAAATCTGTATTTCATTAACTCTCTCGCTCTCCCCGGTATTTGTAACATCGGTGAAATGGGATTAAACTTGAAGGTCAATTTTGCATTTTATTTCCTACAATTTCGGCTTCAATATTGATGTTTTTGTACGCTGTAATATTCATATGTTTTTACATTTAATATCTATAATTTTTTGTATATTTAATATTTAATAAATTTTTCAAATTTGCTATTCGCAGATTTTTCACATTTTATATTTATATATTTAATATTCATAACTTTTTTTTATATGTTTTAATAAATTTTTCAAATTTACTATTAACTGAAAACAGAGTTGAGCATAGCTTTGTAACCTTTTATCGTTGACGCAGATAAGCCCCTGGATTCTCTGAGAGATTTTTCACAATGTTTATAGATTTCTAACATTTAATATTTACAAGTTTTAAAAGTTTAATATTTATAGATTTTTCCCTTTTAGTAACTACATATTTTTCCCGTTTAATATTTATAGATTTTTCACTTTTAGTAGCTACCTATAGATTTTTCTCATTTAATATTTATAGGTTTTTATATGTAATATTTATAGATTTTTCGCATTTAATATCTATATATTTTTCCTATTTAATATTTATAGATTTTTCACAATTAACAGTTATAGATCTAACATTTATTATTTACAGGTTTTTCAAGTTTAATGTATATAGATATTTCAGATTTAGTATTTACAGGTTTTCCAAGTTCATATTTATAGATTTCTCACATGTAATCTTCATAGATATTTGTCACTGAACATTTATAGATTTGCACACTTAATATTTATGGATTTTTCTCTTTTAAAATATCTGTCCTTTGTACCAATCAAAATAACTACAAATGCTCGTACAGAACCGCTAATACTGAAAGCAGTACAGAGCTAAAAATATTCAATAATAATACCCCCAATAATATCCCTTACCAAAGGTAAGGAAATACAAAGGCTCGACGTTCTTAGACGCTAAATGTAAAACTAAATAAATAATGTTAATACCTTACAAGGAATAGCGGCCATTCCAACGAGTGGAACTTCTGACATGCAGGCATCGACTTTCTGTTTGTGTATGTGTATATATGTATGTACGTATGTAGAGCTATGTATGTATGCATATAATATATTAAACTGTAAATCTAAAATACGAACTATTACTATATAAAAAATGCAAAAATAAATATATACTCATCCGAAACTACAGCTGGCCCTCGGGTAGAAGCAGAACACTTACCTGAAAAAGAGAAAAAAAAAATTGTTACAAAACAGCTCACATCCACAGAGAGGAGTTCTATTCAGAACCAAAAGGATGAGAGAGAGAGAGAGAGAGAGAGAGAAGGAGAAATGGGAGAGGAGAAATGCAGTGGAAGAAACAGCACGCAATCAACCTAGGTCAGCAGTGTTGTGACCTTGCATGGCGGAAGACCATTTGAGAATATTTGAGTCGACTGTCAGAATAAGAGAGAATAGAAGTCTAGGTCCAGGATGTAGGAGTAAAATCAATAACGGGAGTTTATCCTGCACGAAAAGTGATTTAAAAGAGTTATCAACAGTCTTAACAACACTGTATTCGCATAGAAGCGAGTAATAAAAAAATTACACTTAAAAAAACACACAAACAATACGCAACAAACTGAAATTATTCAGCGAAAATATGCTTTTTAAATAAAGTTATTATCTGGTAAAATATCAAAAAAGTTATTTTCTCTTTCTACACAATATCAAATGACGTTATTTCCTCCTGATGCAAAATATCAAATAACGTTTTCTCTTGATGCAAAATAGCAAATGAAAATTTTTTCTCTGTTGATACAAAAGATCAAATGTAGTTATTTTCTCTTTGCACAAAATATCAAACAAAATTACTTTCTCTTGATGCAAAAGATAAAAAAAAAATTCTCCTGATTCAAAATTTCAAATGAAGTTATTTTCTCTTTGTACAAAATATCAAACAGTTATTTTCTTTTGATACAAAATAGCCAATAAATTTATTTTGCTCTTGATACAAAATACAATCAAATTCAAATTTTCATTTTCTTGATACAAAAAACATCAAATTGAAGTTTCTCTTGATATGGAAATAATAAAAAAAAATTAAAAAAAAAAATTCTCTTGATACAAAAGATAAATAAAGAAATTTACTCTTGATAAAAATATCAATAAATTTTCTCTTGATACAAAACATCAAATTAATTTTCTCTTGATATGAAATATATAAAAAAAAAATTCTCTTGATACAAAAGATAAAATAAATTTACTCTTGATAAAAATATCATTTATTTTCTCTTGGTACAAAATATCAAATGAAAGTGATTCTCCCTTGATAAAAATATCGAATAACGTTACTTATGAAGCTATTTCTCCTTGAGAAAAATTACAAAACAAACGTCATTTTCTCCCGATACAAAACATCAAATACAGTTATTTATTCTTGATACGAAATATCAGAGAGTTATTAACTCCTGCTAAAAAAAAAAATAAATAAATAAAAAAAATCCAAGTCCAAGAATTGAGCTGGAAAGTGGCGATATTCCAGCGACCTGCAGCGACGATTGTCACGTAAACAACACACTACAAAAACTGGATCAAGTTTTCCATTTCAGAAAAGGGAAGACGTCGTTGGTCTGGGATAAATGGGGAGGTTCCACATCAATCAAAACTTCTTTAACTTGAGAAGTTCAAAAAGGATCTCATTATGGAGAGAGAGAGAGAGAGAGGAGAGAGAGAGAGAGAGAGAGAGAGAGAGAGGATTTTTAGATGAACATTACAAGGAGGATTATGTAAAGAAACGCATTGCAAGAGAGAGAGCGAGCGAGAGGAGAGAGAGAGAGAGAAGAGAGAGCAGAGAGAGAATGGATTTTTTTTCGGAAAAGTGTAACATTACAAGGAGGAATTATGTAAAGAAACGCATCAGAGAGTAGAGAGAGAGAGAAGGAAGAGAGGAGAGAGAGAGAGAGAGAGAGGATTTTTTTCGATGAACATTACAAGGAGGATTATGTAAAGAAACGCATGCAGAGAGAGAGAGAGAGAGAGAGAGAGAGAGAGAGAGAGAGAGAGAGAGAGAGAGAGATTGCTAATAACAAAAGGCCAACGACATCGTTAAAAACATTTTATCGATATTTTTAGGAGGTTAATCGTCCTCAGATGAGGTCGGGGACATTACTTTTTCCGTCTCCAGGTGAGTGTTGATGTTATGGGCGTCGAAGGACCGCTGCCTGTTACTCATCATGAGGCCCCTCGGAGAGTCGATGGTCCGCTGACGAAGGAGGGGCGGGAAGCGGGAGGTGGGCGTGGTCATGGCCGAACCACCTCCCCCGGGGACGCCCACCACCGACCCTTCTTCCTTGGACAAGGACCCCTGTCGGAACCATGGCAGTGAAATCTTTCGACGCCCTTTGAACATCAGCCCCATGCCGCCGCCCCCGCCCCCGCCGCCCACGACGTCTCCAGGTCCTCCATTGCTGCTGCTGCTGCCGGCGCCTCCTCCACCTTTCTTGGACATGGGCGGATACCAATAGGCGGTGCGGCTGGAGGAGGCGAGGCGTTAAAGCTGGTGGGCGTTTCGCTGAGAAGGAGGAGGAGGAGGAAAGTGGCCTTAGGGGTGGTGATGATTAATCATGGCTTCCTTTTTCTTTGCCACGGCCCTCCTCTTGTCGCGCGGGGCGTTACCACCATCCACGATGCCCTCCGGTCTACTGCTTCTGCTTCTTCCTCCTGCAGGAGATATTCCTCCGCTGCACTCGATGGCCAGCAACTTCCCGATGCCGAAGTCCAAGAGTTCCAATAACAGAGCGCTCAGCCTCAGAGCCGAATTCGAGTCTCTTCTCACATCCGAGTTCAAGTTTCTTCTCACATCCGACGGACGCAACTGGCTGTCGGGTGTTTCATGCTGCTCCTGTTGTTGTTCGCTTTTATCAATCATAAAACAAGCCTGGAGCTCTTTTCTGAAATGCTGCCATGTTGCGAGGATCTATACAGTAATGTTAAGTATATCTTAGTTTTACCAGACCACTGAGCTGATTAATCAACAGCTCTCCTAGGGCTGGCCCGAAGGATTAGATTATTTTGACGTGGCTAGAAACCAGTTGGTTACTTAGCAACGGGACCTACGTACAGCTTACTGTGGGATTCGAACCAAATTATATCGAGAAATGAATTTCTATCGCCAGAAATAAATTCCTCTGGTTCCGCGTTGGCCGAGCCGAGGAATCGAACTTCGGACCACCGGATTGGTGGCCGAGCGCGAAATTCACTCGTCCAACGAGGACCTTATACAGTAATGACAACACATGTACTTTGTAAACAAACTAAAAATGTATTTTTCCAAGGTTAGCCTTCTCCTGTGTCTAATACAAAACCCGCATAAGCTTGTCCTAATATCCTATAGCCACGTACGTTTTAATCTATCGAAATCTATCTATCGATGCATTCAACGTGCAAGATTGCATGTAAATGTGTATAGTACATGTAAAACAATATCATATACATAATACATATAATTCAACAAGTATATATGTTAATATATATGTATATATATATATATATATATATACATATATATATATATATATATATATATATATATATATATATATATATATATATATTTAACATATATACTTAATTCTAAGAGCGATATCAACCACACCTCCACTCTACAGTCTTCGAAAACAGAAAGAAATAAACTTTACAAAAGTCTAATTGAAAACAAAATTTTCCCCAAGAAAGGCTTTAAAAACCAACTGTAAAAAAACCCGAAAAAAAAAGGACTTGAGAAGCCACGATGTCTGAGAAGGATCACGAGATCTTAGCAGCCTTAAGCCCATGACGTCACGTCTCATTTTTTGGAAGTCAGAGAGGAGGAGGAGGAGGAGGAGAAGTGAGGGGTGGGGAGAGAGGAGGAGGAGGAAGGGGTGAGGTGAGGGGGGGGCGAGAAAGAGGAGGAGGAGGGTGGGGGTGGGGGGAGAGACGAAGAGGCAAAGAGGAATAGAGTTGGGAATGGGGAGAGAGAGGAAGAGGATGGTGGGGCGAGAGAGGCGAGAGAGGAGGAGGAGGAGGAGGATGGTGGGGGGAGAGGATGAGGAATAGGGTTGAGGTGGGGAAGAGGAGGAAGGAAGAGAAGGAATAGGGTTGGAAATGGGGCGAGAGATGAAGAGGAAGATGGGGGGGTAGGGGAGGAGGAGGAGGAGAAAGGAGAAACGTAGGATCACCAGTGCAAATAACCTGGTGGGTTCCTTTCCGACCTCCTCACTGGAATATCCCTTTTCTCAATAAATACATCTGTGACATTCGACCTTCTATTTTGCAATGCTTTGCGTGATCACTTTATCGGTCTTTTCATGGAACAATGCGAGGCAATTTCGTTTGCAATAGAAATTGCGCCTTCTGCTTCCTCCCACGATATAAACGGATAAATAGCGATACCAGAATGTTCAGTTTTCAACAGAATCAAATAACAGAATTCTCAGCATAATGAAAACCATTCGTAACTTTTGGAGATACATTGATGACTGACAGACAAGCATCAGCACTTCAATATATATAATGATAATACGTATTAAGCATAAACACGTCAATAACTATAATGATAATACTAATGATTCTTCCATACCACAGTTTAAGTGATCATTTAACAATAATAATTACCGGTAAAACACATCTTCTCTCTCTCTCTCTCTCTCTCTCTCTCTCTCTCTCTCTCTCTCATATACGTAGCATCCTACATAAGGAGGCAGACAAAACAGTTGCTGACTTATGAAAGCCCTATGCTATAGTGATAGGGTAAGGTGCTTTTGTTTGTTTATTAGTTTGTATGGTGTTTTTACTTGCATGGAACCAATGGTTAGTTAAGTGCTTTTAAAAAATGTTTTTCCTCAACAACTACATAAGAAAATATTATAAAATATATCGACAGAGCACTGGGATGCTGTAATGAAGAAAGATATCGCGGTTTGCCATTAAGCTGTATAATATATATCCAATATATTTCTACTTAAACGGTAAGACTTCTTTCGAAAAGAAGTTACTAACTGTTAAAATTACGAAAAATAATTTTCGCACTAACATCAAATAGCAGAGTAAAGATATCGCGGTTTGCCATTAGGCTCCATAATATATTATATCCAATATATTTCTACTTGAATAGAAATTACTAAGTATTAAAATTACGAAAAGTAATTTTCTCACTTCGATCAAATAACGTAAGAGTAGGAGTAACTTCTTTTAAGGGAAATGTCTGCAGGATAATAAATACCTCCATGACAGTCTACTCCGGACAAAATTTACCGTCAACGCAAAATCATCAAAATTCATGACCTCACAATGAATGCAACGAACATCCTCTTAGTAGTTCCTGCTGCACCAAATAATTATAGAACGAAAAATGGGGTGGGGGGGAGGGGGGAGGAGGAGGAGGAGGAGGTCCAATTCAAGGAATTCATAACAGGGGACATTTTAGCATTTTAGAAGCATAAAAAAATAAACACCAACGCCATCAGTATTCATTATAACCTTCGGAGGAGAGGACCCCCTTTCTCTCTCTCTCTCTCTCTCTCTCTCTCTCTCTCTCTCTCTCTCTCTCTCTCTCTCTCTTCTCCTTCGTCAGCCGCATAATGAATTTATGGCAATTTTTTTTTCTTGTAAGAGATGTTTTTCGTAAATCCTCGTCATCTGCATAATGAATTAATGGCAGCTTCAGGTTTTTTTTTTGTGATTACAAATTTTTTCTGTAAATTTTTTTTTTTTCTGAAAAAAATTTTAAAAAATTTTCAAAAACAAAAAAAAAAAAATTATTTCGTCAAATATCACATTTAACTCGAGCGTTTACAGACCTCTCCCCTCTGCAGCAGTGGTTGGCCTACTTAGTAGTAAGTAGTAGTAGTAGTAGTGGTCTCATGGGCCCGCACATATACACAAACTCTCGACACCCGCATTGCACTGTAATGTGCGCAAATATACCTAAATGTACGAATGCACTTGCTCGGTGTTTCATATCGTATGAGGGAGGGAGGGGCGGGTCTCTCTCTCTCTCTCTCTCTCTCTCTCTCTCTCTCTCTCTCTCTCTCTCTCTCATACATTATACATTTATAACTTAATTCAATTACACTATCTCTTCTGTTTTTAAGTACAAAACCAGGCAATTTATATGATATATATACAAACACAAACACACACACACAATATATTATATATATATACTATATACAGTATATACTAACATTAATCTAGAAATGTCGTTTCATATCCAATTCATCTCGCTTCGTGAATATCACCGAATTATAAGTAAAAAGATGATCTGATACCTAAGTGACTCAAATCACTTATCACTAATAACTCTCCTTCTATGACATTCCCGAGGTAGCACGAATTGGATATTAAAACATTTGTAGCTTAATGTGTGAGCGTGTGTATGTATACATTATATATACATATATGAAGGTTTGAGAACATTGGCTATCCGGTTCAACATCCAGTGTAACCCAGATACACAGCAACTGAAATGTTTCAAAATATCTTTAAAAAAAAAAAAGGGGGCCACACTATAAAATCCTTTTACGTTATTCAAATTATCGCCCTCTAATCGCTGCATTACAAAGCTTTCGCTAATAAAATTCCTTTCCATTAATGCGAAATTCAAAGTCTTAAGAGCCCTCCGCATCTTCAGAGAGAGAGAGAGAGAGAGAGAGAGAGAATACCATTTTCATTCCCTTTCCTTTCTTCGTTTCAATCCAAGAAAAGTGACAAATCATTCCGCGGCGCTCACTCTTTCTTTCTCTCTCCCTCCCAGAGAGAGAGAGAGAGAGAGGAGAGAGAGAGAGAGAGAGAGAGAGAGAGAAATCCATTGTCACAGTGAATCAGACTCCGGTTCGATGATTGCAATGTGATTTGTGAGCGATTTCACCCGAGTCTCTCTCTCTCTCTCTCTCTCTCTCTCTCTCTCTCTCTCTCTCTCTACTTTAATTAAAGACCCTTTCATCGCCACCGTCGTTATCATTCTATCGTGGAAGAGTAAAGGTCTCGATCTCAACCGAAATGTCTCTTAAACAAAGTGACGGCCGAAAAAGGAGAGAGAGAGAGAGAGAGAGAGAGAGAGAGAGAAAGTACCTACCTATACGAATCAATTCAAGATTAGTCTCTCTCTCTCTCTCTCTCTCTCTCTCTCTCTCTCTCTCTGTATATATATATATATATATATATATATATATATATATATATATATATTATATATATATATATATAATGAGAAGAATTCATTTCGCATTGTCAAGTAAATATTCGTCTTGGTCTATATTCATTCGTATTCATATTTTATTGTTATCAGGGTGTCCATAAAGTCCTTGTACCATTACAAGCTAAACAAATATTTGTGATGGTACTGGGACTTTATGGACACCCTGTGTGTGTGTGTGTGTGTGTGTGTGTGTGTGTGTGTGTATATATATATATATATATATATATATATATATATATATACCTATATATATATATAATAATTTAATATAATCGCTCATTTCAAACGACTGACTTTTATCAAAGCTGCCTCTGGTTTCACGTTACTTTCCATCCAAGGCCGTAGTAGTTATCTGCCCGTTCATATCGGTTCAACCAATCGATCAATATTTGACTGCGTGTACGTCAAGCGTAGCTACTTTGTTAACGCACGATTAAATTCTCTCCGAAGAGCAAAACTAAAATTCTTATTTCGTCACGTGGAAGTATATAGTATAGTCTCTGTATGTATCTTCAGTACATTCAATCTGTTCTGTTTTGAGGATTTCTCGATTCTAAATCTTCAAAAAACTTAATATTTTCTATCCGACTCGAGCACTAAGATTCTTATACGAGTAGAATTTTGCATTTTGTCACCTTCATATATTTAGGTTAAAAAAAAAAAAAAGTGCCGCGTGCAGACTCGTTTCTGACAAAAACATTCAAGTAGGATCTTCAACCTGAATGTGAAAGGAGAATTACTTCTTTAGAATAATTTGTAAAAAGTCTCTACACTTGACATTTACGATGAATTAAGCCGTCAGTAATCTCGGATCTTTTTTTAATCTTGACACTTTTTGATTACTTATACAACTTTTTATTACTCATAAAACAACCTACGCTAATTAAGTAAATGACGACACGAGTACGGAGTTTTGAAAAAAATAAAAAATAAAAAGGAAAATCACTCATAAAGAGCTTTACAAAATAAACTCCTAAATAATCTAGAAGATCCCTTCTCTCTCATCAAATATAAATATTACTAACCTATCACTAAGTATGAAGGACAAAAAATTATTGTATCGCTTCAAGAAAAATAAATTATTTCATTAATGAAGCCAGTATAAGAAAAAGTCAGCAGTTTCCTTTCCAGAAATAGCAATGATTACTCCACTTCAAAAACACCAGGAATGATTCCATTAAATATGTCAGTATAACAAGAAATGGGTCGAGTCTCGTCAAGAATAAGAAATCATCATTTCATTACTGAATTAAATATAAAAGGAAAAATTATTATTCCCTTCTAAGAACAAGAAAATGAGTCCCCACCCACACAGAGAAATTAGTCGTTTCATTCCGAGTACTAAAAATGATGATCCCATTACAGAAGTCAATGTATTATTATTATTTTTTTTTATATGATGTTTTTACGTTGCATGGAACCAGTGGTTATTCAGCAACGGGAACAACGGCTTTCCGTGACTTCCAAACCACGTCGAGAGTGAACTTCTATCACTAGAAATACACATCTCTAAACCCTCAGTGGAATGCCCGAGAATCGAACTCACAGCCACCAAGGTGGCAGGCCAATGCCACACCGATCACGCCACTGAGGCACTGAAGTAAATGTAAATAAATATTATTGTTTCCCTCCAGTAAATAATTATTCCAGAGTTATTAAGCGTCCCACTCAAAGAGGAAGAAATCATGATCCCAATAAAAAAAAATAAATATAAATACAAAATAATTTTTCCCAATAAAAACACGAAATGATAATCCATACCAAGACAGATAGTTATCGTCTTCCTTCAAAAACAAAAAATAATGAGCCCATTACTAAAGTAAATGTAAAGGAATATTATTTTTGAACTCCACGAAAGAGAAATGATAAGTATCCGTACCCAGACTTAAATAGGCCGTTTCATTCCTGAAAGAATCAGAAATAATAAGAATATTTCCCTCCAAGAACAAGAAAGGATTTATTCGACAAACTCCATTTAACCTAGAAAAAGTTGCGTGGAACGCCTCCCACACACTGCAGCTGGTGAGGCCCTTAATCAAATTGCCACACCGCGCTGCGCATTCTTCGAACTCATAACATGACAGAATTCGCCCGACTCCAATAACAGCAGTCGTAAAACAGGAGCGCTACATCACGTAATATGCGACAGTTACGCGCTCAAAGAGGATGGCGGGGTTATTAGACCCTTCTGCCACTCAAAATCGTAAAAAAAAAGGAAAAAAAAAAACACGACGGAATCTCTCTCTTTCTCTCTCTCTTCTCTCTCTCTCACGAATAAGGGCTGGCCTTCTTTTCGCACAAAACAACGTGATTTCTTTGATTTCGCTGGCTATTCAAAGACGTATGCATTCATACATTTAACAATATAGGCAATGGCATCTCATGAGTCTCTCTCTCTCTCTCTCTCTCTCTCTCTCTCTCTCTCTCTCTCTCTCTCTCTCTCAAACGAATATGGAGGTCAGGCACCTATTTTCTTTCGTTGGGGAAAGAGTGGCATAAGTATCCTTAAATTATATTATGCGCTGAGTAACTTCGTTAACAGTAAAATCGAAGTTACTTCATAACATACTAAACGCAATGAATTACGTATATCTATTACGAATCCCAAATTCATAAGAAAAATATTGAAGCAAAACCAAAAACCTCACATCACCTTCACTTTCCAAAACTTATGAAAGTTGAGGATCTCACCAAACTGACTACCAAATCCAAGACATAACTGTCGACATTTTGAATCACTTAAGATATTTCTAAATAAAGTGTAAATGTGGACCAAATCATAAAAGATTCTCTAAACTTGAAGAATAGTAGAGTGAATCCTCTTGAATATCTCCCATCAACGCAAGTCAAGAATCACACGATGACATCAGCTCAAGACTAAGAAAAAAACAAAAATAAATAACACGCAGCTGCCTGTCAGTTCAAAATTCCCTTTATGGCATTATTAAATAGATCGTATTCACTTCGATCTTCCATTGTGTCTCATTACTCTAAATAGCATCGTGGACTTCCACCCTTCATTGTTCT
>NC_061089.1:72819773-72822273 GCF_015104395.2 Macrobrachium nipponense
TAAATATAGCTTCTATAAAGGATCCTATAAAAATAAGTACCGTAAAATAACGAGAGAATTTAATTAATAGGCTATAGACGATTTATATATCAGTTTATCAAAACATCGAAAAAATAAAGAATTGAAACTCCTATATGTGGGTTTTAATTACTATACTTTACAGCAAATCACGTGCCAGTCCTCAGTCTTTTCAACGTACTTTACGTGACTTGTACAAGGTTAGAAATCCCGCACTTTCGACTTGCTATCTTAATTAAATGATTAACTACGATATCCAAAAGCATATTCAAAAAAGTACTTATGGCAATTGAAAGAAAAAAAGTCTAATGGTTAAGACCACATTAACCGTGTATCTTTGGTCAAATAATGTTAGTTACAGTACTTCAGGTCAGGATATTTTTTTAATATAAAAGACTTGAGTTATTTGCTTCGCATTGGAAACAATCTTGAAAATAAACAAAATGCTCATTGTTGTCTAACCATATGCATATCAGCTTCACACTACTGTATTATCAACATCAGCTTCATGTTACTGTATTATCACCGTCGGCTTCATACTGTTGTATCATCAACGTCAGCTTCATACAACTGTATTATCATTGTTGGCTTCATACAACTGCATTATCACCGTTGGCTTCATACAACTGTATTATAACCGTTGGCTTCATACAACTGTATTATCACCGTTGGCTTCATACTACTGTATTATCACCGTCAGCTTCACACTATTGTATCATCGTCAGCTTCATACTACTGTATTAGCACCATCAGCTTCATACTACTGTATTATCAGCGTTGGCTTCATACAACTGAATTATCACCGTCAGCTTCATATTACTGTATTATTACCATCAGCTTCATATTATTGTATCATCAACATCAGCTTCATACTACCGTATTATCACCAATACTTCAGAAGCAGAGAGCAATGTTTAAGCTTTGTACAGAATACCAACCCCAAACGGGAAACTTGGTTGGTGATCTCTGGAATTCCTGTTTATTCTACCAACCTCCCCTATCCTACGGGATCCCCCTTATCCTACGGGATCCCCCTTATCCTACGGGATCCCCCTTATCCTACGGGAGCCACCGAGCCCCGTTCAATCTCCTTGTACCTTAGAGAAATGTCCCTAAGAGTCAAAGGACTCCTCCTTTCCATATTATAAAGAAACGGCCTCATCTGCAATTCTTATTTCTTTGTCTCCCCCTCCCCCACCCCTAAAACCTTGCATACCATCGTATTCAGAATGTCAACAACGGCATTCTATTCTCGACCTTCCAGTGCTTAGGTCTGACAATCGGTCATGATAAGCGCTGGAAGAAGAGCGCTGGAATAAAACATCGGACAGTGGAAAAAGTAAATTCCCATTAAATACAGATTTAATCCTGGCTGCTTGCTGTCATCACCGCGCTGATTATTCTAAAGGTCACATAGCGTTATGGAAATTATACGTGCGCATTAAATATAAGTCTACTGCTGAACAAAACTGGGGCCTTATTACAATAGTCTGTATATACGTAACACATACACATATATACACAAAAATATACGAATCTATTGCATACAATAGTCTGTATATGCGTAACACATCTATACGCAAAAGTATACGAATCTATAACATGACAGCTACTATATCAGTCGAGATATTCAATACATGAAATCAATAATCCTATATGTACTTTCCCTTCCAACATTTAGTCTTTATACACTAACACATACACATCTATGCACAAAAATATACGAATCTATTACATGACAGCTACTACTATATCAGTCGATATATTCAATACATGAATCAAATACCACCTATACTTTCCCTTCCAACAGCAAAATCTATGGAACCTAGACCCGCGATTTCATCTAACTTCAGTTTTATTGTCAAAAGGTGTACCCAAGTTTAACGAGAAATCCGTACCTTGTGGCAGAGACGTACTGTAACTACATCGACGATCAGAATTCATAAATACTTGGGGTGTGAAACGATTAATACATATTTTTAAGGGAATTTTCGACGAATGACTGGCGATCAGCTTAGATGATGTTTACGTGGAATCGCTCGCAGCCAGTATTACTTTCAATAGTTAGTCCGCTTCAAGGGTATATAAGCTTTTATGATCCGATGAAAATGCCACTGTGAATACAATATATATATATATATATATATATATATATATATATATATATATATATATATATATACATACATACATACATACATATGGTTCTCCATATTTACTTTCTATAACTGATCTCTTTCTGTATTACCTATTACGTTCTGTTACCTTTCATTATTCAAATAACTCCATTTTCTTTGGCAGACTGAATTTCATGGGACTTGTTCCAAATGAATTATTATTATTATTATTATTATTATTATTATTATTATTATTATTATTATTATTATTATTTTATTATCATACTCAGAATAATAATAATAATAATAATAATAATAATAATAATAATAATAATAATAATAAAATAACTTTTCAAGACTCGCGC
>NC_061089.1:72827273-72862273 GCF_015104395.2 Macrobrachium nipponense
TTTATCATACAAAAAACACGAAGCAGTTATATATAATCAAGAAACATAGAGCAGTCACCTATTATAAATATCTGAAGCATTTAATTATAATAATAAACTTAAAGCACTATCATGATAAGCCCAAAGCAGTTACTTATCACTTAAAAACCTGAAGCAATTATTTATCATCAACGTCTAACAAACCGACAAACGCTTTACTGCTTTATACAAACAATAAAACAATTCCCGTTGCTTAAACCCATTTACAAATTCTTACGAAAGGAAACGAGAGACATAGCGATCAATAAAAAAAAAAAATCGGACACCAGATTTTTATTATTATTATTATTATTATTATTATTATTATTATTATATTATTATTATTATTATTCTGAAGATTAACTCTTTAATTCAAGCCATCAGAAAGAAGTAACAGAAGATAATGGGAAATACAGAATAAGGAGATCTGTTACAACAAATAAATATAAATAAACAAATAAAAATGTAAGCAAAATATTAAAATACAAGTTGTATTAAGGTATAAATGAAGAAATGACTGCAGCTGAAACTGCATACTATGAAAATCAGTATGGACAATGAATTCTCGTCCAGATGTAGGATTCACACACGAAAGCTGCAGCCTGCAGTGTCTGAAGAAACGAACCTGCATTTGCCCTGTAAAACAGAGAGTAATGGCGAGGTTTATGCCAACATAAAAACAAATATCCCCCCCCCCCCCCCCCCCCCACCCCCCCCCCCCCCCCTCCCTGACCCAACAAAAATCCACAAAAGCAGATAAAAGTTTCGAAAAAATATTTTTGACGCAGGACTACAGGTAAGAAGTGGGGGAACTAGAAAGATACATAAAAGTTAACCAGGGGGAAGTTTGGTCCCACAGGGGATATAAAGAGGAAAGATAAACACGGAGAAGAAAAAGCAAAGCACCAACACACACACACACACACACACACACACACACACACACACACACTTTTTCCATAGAGACTCGTGAATACCTCTTCTGAGTGGTATCTTCCAAGACCTCATGCATACGTACGAGGGGAATTACACGACTGCACACATGATAACAGAGAGAGAGAGAGAGAGAGAGAGAGAGAGAGAGAGAGAGAGAGAGAGAGAGAGAGAGAGAGAGAGAGAGAGAGGACGTTCAATCAATACTGTTATTTTAATAAGTCCTTATAGCATAGTGTTCGTGAAAACACTTCAAAATTATAAGAAAATTTTTAAAAGAAAGTTTGGTAATAAAATAAATAAATGAATAAATAAAAATGTGAAGAGAGAGAAACGTTTCAAGGAACACAAGAGACAAGTCTTGTAAATGGGCAGGACGCAAGGCCGGACAATTGGACAAGTTTCGTTGTACGGATGTCGTAGCAACTCTTTCCTCGATCGATTTGGTTAATGAAGCTACGGAAATAAGAAGGAAACGGTTATGTAAACCTAAGTAAACCTAACACAACATATACATATACATACATACATACATACATACATACATACATTTACGTTATCTACATAAGAACCTATTCTTCTGGTCCTTTCAGTTAACCGCCACACAGGTAAAGGCGACGAGACGGAATCAAGGATACTTCAAAACGAGAAAAAAGGACCAGTTTCTAATTCGGTTTTTGGAAAGCCAAAACAACTGATTTAACAAAAAAATTCGGAGAAAACAAACAACTTACAATCAAAGGGTAAAAAAAAAAAAAAAAAAAAAAAAAAAAAATTTTTTAAAAAAAAAAAACCTGCGTTTGCATTCCACCGTAATCATAACCTATGATAAACGAAAGATAATAAGGCCAATCTTGACGAAAAGGGCAAACTACCAGATAATAATCACCAACGGCAAAAATGATTAAGTGTGATGTAAGGGTGAATACATATTAATACAATAGTAATCACGAGGTATAAATTCCACGCTCACATCTACAGCTATACGACCTACAAAGAGAATTAGTTCCGGAGAGGAGGGGAGGAGAAGGAGGAGGAGGAGGAAGAGGAGGATGAGGAGGAAGAGAGAGAGAGAGAGAGAGAGAGAGAGAGAGAGGAGAGAGAGAGAGAGAGAGATCCATTTCCTATTTCATAACCATTCCACGAAATCATTAACATCATATCAGGCCGATGGCGGGCTGTCATGATGACATAATAGCAATTTCATTAATAATAGCCATTATTTATAAGAGAACGGCAATACATTTCCTAAATAGAGCTGCCGGAAAATATTTATATAAATAAATTTTATCTTTATCATCAAACATAATTCAAATTTCGAGTTACCGTTGTCATATCCAACATGTCCGACTTTTTTTTTTTAACGAGTTGGACACAAAAAGTAATAAAACCAAATTTATGATTTATGCGGGGAAAGAATTGAAACAGAACCTTTGTACGAAAAAAAAACACATTTACAAACAGAAAAAAATATTGGAAAAGAGCTAATTCAATTAAATCGAGGTAATATTTCACACAGCAGCTGATTAACTACGAATCCATTTGAAAACTAGAACAAATGGATTTCATTCTTCCGATGATGCTATTACGAATTTAACCATTATTTACTTCCTACTTTCTTTTATCATTTTTCTTTTGTTACTCTGGATCGTATTTCCTACAGAATACTGACAACTTTCAACACACACACACACACACATATATATATATGTGTGTGTGTGTGTGTATCCACGTGTCTATGTATAATAACTTAACCTCCAAGATATACACGCTGCTGCTTTTCCAGGTAACTCATTAAACTCTAATTGGGCGTCAGCTGTCATTACACTAATTAACTCAAACAATCAGGCAAAGCAATTGGACCTACTTTGTTAACAAAGTACTTTCAAGAGCGAATATGTCATTTCCTAACCATATCCTACTTTTAAAAGCACTGCTCTTGACACAAAATGAACGCTAAATTAATTCAGAATAGTATATACAATTTAGGCCCAAGGCCAAGCGCTGGGGCTTACTAGGTCATTCGGCGCCGAGAGGAACACTTATAGTAAAAAGTGACAAAGCAGTTGCACTATGTTAGAAGATGGAGGAAAGTGGGATGGAAGAGAGAATATGAATGGAGGTACAGTAAAATGAATGGAAGGGGTTGCAGCTAGGGGCCGAAAGGACGCTGCAAAGAACCTTAGGTAATGCCTACATTAACTTAAACATAATTTTCTGGAAACTAAATCTGACTTAGCAAAGGTTTGTTGCAAAATTCAGTTACACAATGAAAGCTTTAAGGTCTTCAATCGTGGATTGGGTCAGGCATACGGCTATAAGTTATTAGGTAATAAAGACCATTAAAAAAATTAACGAGCATATCGAATATACCTAAAGTTATGTACCTAGAAATGACACTCAAATGAATATTAAATCTTAAAAGTAATCAGGACTAGAACAATAAAATAAATAATTGACATTTTAGGGGAAGCACGAATATACATCAATGAATATCTTAATATATGCAAACGAACGTTTTTAAAACTGAATAAAAGTGAAAACCGAGAACAATAAAATTAACAACTGACAATTTAAGCGAAGCACGAAAATACAATGATGCATATATTAATATATACAAACGAACGTTTTATAACAGAATAAACGTAAAAAGCAAGGGAAACGAAGTGATTAACAGCCCTCCACCACCACCACCGCACCAACACAACAAAGATAACACGGTCCGCGCAGGCAAATCCTTCCAAGAATTATGGGGGGGACCAAAGTTTCATCCCCATCATATATCAAACCCGAAATTCGCTGGGAGGGGGGGGGGGGGGGGGAAGAAAAATGAAATACCTCACGGTTCCTCTCCTGATAAAACAAGTTTCGCAAGTTTCGCGAAATACGGCTTTTTTTTTTTTTTTTTTTTTTTCTTTTTTTTTTTTTTTTTTTTTTTTACAAATGTTTCGTTTCAATTTCTCTGTCGTATGTATAGGAATATGTAATGTATATGTAAGAATGTATGTATGGGTGTATATATATCCATATACATTGCATATATATATATATATATATATATATATAATATAATATATATATATATATATATATTTATACCACATTGAGAGAGAGAGAGAGAGAGGACGAGAGAGAGAGAGAGAGAGAGAGAGAGAGAGAGAGAGCGAACCGAATTATGTGTGGTATATATATATATAATATATATATATAAATATATATATATAGTTTTATATAACATACCATATATATATATATATATATATATATATATAATATATATATAGAGAGAGAGAGAGAGATAGGAGAGACGAGAGAGAGAGAGAGAGAGAGAGAGAGACGATCGACGAGAGAGAGAGAACCGACTTCTTTTGTTATTCATTCCAGATGAATAATTCTCTTGGCAGTAATAACTGATAACTTGACGAGTGTCAGTGGGCACCAATTTCGAAAAATCCATTTTCAGCTGAGAATACTCTGGTAGGCAAGTAACCCACGTCAAATTTTAACTTAACCAGGCTATGTGAAAAGAAACTAATGTGGCGTATGTCTTCAACATAAAAAGGAAATTACCTATGCAAGGAAAACCAATGCACTGTTTATCTTTCTTTCTTTCTAATACTGAAATGGTTAAACATATGAGTAAAAAACATCACAAATCTTCCTTATTTCTCGATGCGCGCAATCAATCTTTCCCTGCTAAGAGGCTTTATCATCATGAAACAAAAGTCATGAAGAAGATATATTAGTTTTATTTATATATCTTCTGAAACGTAACGAAATAAAAGGTAATGAGTTGCCTAAGTAT
The DNA here is from genome assembly GCF_015104395.2 of Macrobrachium nipponense. Lineage (NCBI taxonomy): Eukaryota > Metazoa > Arthropoda > Malacostraca > Decapoda > Palaemonidae > Macrobrachium > Macrobrachium nipponense. The sequence continues at coordinate 72,832,030 of NC_061089.1, forward strand.
CTGTAAAATTACTTAAGTTCTCTGCTTAATTTCACGTGAGGAAAAATCAAATGCCAGCAAATATACGCACACACACACACACACAGATTTATCATTCATTACTGAAACCAATAAACCGGGCATTTAATATATATACATCCACAGCCACATTAATAAGTTTAATACGCCAGTCGACGATATTTTATTTCAGATACATACCAACCTTCACAATACAATGCAGTTAATTCTGGAAAATCATTTACAGAATCATCACATATATAATCATTGCCATGAATATCTTTGAACTCATTTTACCCTTATAACTACGATACTATTTCACTCGGTAAATTCTCACCTATAGAAGTTCCATGGTATTCGTAAAAAATGACTGGAGATATCAGAATTAACAATATTATACTGTCGCGAAAAAAAAACAATTAATTAATTAGGTACACGTAAATACAAACACTTTTAGTAATATTTCACAATATTAGACAGCAGTTGGAATGGAAGAATTCCAAACCAGGAATAATTACTAAAATGTGCTTTGAAAACTCCGTAGATTTATTCAAGAGGACGGCGAATACTATCATCATCGGCAAGAAACAGTATAAAGTTTCATAATTAATGGGTCAATTAGCAAAAAATATCATCATTAGTAAAAAAAAATCATAAGTAAAAAAACAGCGCCTGGAGCTTAATCCGGTGAAAGTGTAGAGATTTCGCTGTACACTTCGCTAAGCGTAACTAAGAACAGTGCAATTGCATCTACGCAGTATTCTAATTAAAAACATCTTGACGTTTAAGAGGAAAAACAGCCTCAGTTTTGAAAACGAAACGGTCACATGCTCTACTTTGTATAAGTCTGTACGTATATATATATATATATATATATATATATATATATATATATATATATATATATATATATAATACACAAAAAACTATGTGCGCCGGTTCGAATCCACGAGATGACGAAATTATTATCAACTAAACAATTCCCCTTCGGTTAACATTTATATGAACATATTAATTCCGAGGTAGAGCGATCGGATATTAACGGCCTTTTGTAGTTAATAAAGTTATAATAGAATAACGGGATTGGGATAAAAATATATAAAATAGAATCTCCCCTATATATGTGTTATAAAAATATATATCTATATATATATATATATATATATGATATATAGAAAGATGGATATATATATGCATATAAATATAATAATATATATATATATATATAAAATATATATATATATTATATATATATATATATATATATGAAGAAGACTTAATGCCTCGGAAAGATCTCGCCCAGGCTAGATTATCATTCGAGTAACACTCAACATCTCATGATCACCATCCGCCCTTGAGGTCGACCTCCACGTTCGTCTCTCTCTCTCTCTCTCTCTCTCTCTCTCTCTCTATCACCTGCCACCTGCGTTGAGAAGTATCCCCTCAGAGAAAAGAGTAAGTCTGCGCAATGGGGAGGGAGGAGGAGGAGGAGGAGGAGGAGAGCTAACGAAATAAACAAGATCTGGCTCTCCTCTCCTCCAATGTGGCAAAACAAATGCCCGCTCAGGGTAAGCGAGGGGTCCAGAAAGAGTGCATTATTATATACAGACGGTCGACGGCTGAAAGGGTGGGTTATGATTCTCGCTGCAGTAGATTCATAAGAATGTCTTTATTGTTGGATAATATCATCACCTTCCAATGTCTTTATTACGTCTTTATCACAGCGAAGACAACTGGGTCTCCCTGGGAAGAGAGAGAGAAACATACGCCAGCTACACGAAATGTTACGGTTTTTGTTCAAAAGAAATAATAAAGCATCGTTACTTTGCAGACACTATCTATTTTCCCTTCAGAGGTAAGTTATATGATTAAAATGGCAATGATATTTATGGATTCAGGACTAAGTAAACACTACGATTACAGATTTGAGTACAACACTGAAGAAGTACAAGTAATAATAATAATAATAATAATAATAATAATAATAATAAAAGATTTAACTGTACTGAATATCAAATTTAGGCCAAAATTCCAAGCGACTGGACCTGTATATCATTCAGCGCTGAAATTAATGTAGAAACAACTGTGACGAGAAAGTGGCAAGGAAGATGGAAGAAATAGGATATAAACGGAGGCGAAGGAATGAAAGGGGTTACAGCTACGGGCCGAAGGGACGCCACAGTGAACTCCTCAAACAATGAAACACTGGAGATGTGCTTACGAAAATAACTAACTTCACTAGAGCTTTTCGGAAACCCCATCTGTTTTTTGTTTTTTTTTTTTTGGCGAGAATGGAAAATATACAAATACCTCAGGCAATATATATATATAAATGTTGTATATATATCTAATAGGAGCCCATAAAAACGCCAAAAATATAGAAAGTAAGTACTACTATATTTCAGAGACTGCTGTCACTCTCTTCAGGTAGGTAATGAAGAGAGAGAGAGAGAGAGACAGCTTATCTCTGAAATATAGTACTTACTTTCTATATTTTGGCGTTTTTATAGGGTCTTTTTATTAGATGGAATTCTGTTGTGACAGAACTTTTTACCAGCCATGTATACCTCTCTCTCTCTCTCTCTCTCTCTCTCTCTCTCTCTCTCTCTCTCTCTCTCTCTCTCTCTATATATATATATATATATATATATATATATATATATATATATATATATATGCATGTGTATGAAGGACAGAGAATCCAACGACTAATGTGTCTCCTTCCTAAATAAGAAGTCATATCCATTAGACGGCTTTGTTGAGCAACTGAAATGATTACCAGGTCATAACACGTGTCTTCTTCCTATTACTTCCTATGATGACATGTCACGTGTTCATCTTACATAGCATTCATGCATTCTCCACTGCCACTGATATCGTGCTACGAAATTAATCAGCACCAGTTTCATTGCTCAACATCGCTTTCATTGCTGTTTTTATACATCTAAAATATGATTCTTGAATTCCTTGCCATGGCTATTACTACATCAATATATTACCTAACTTTTTTCTGGACTCAACTGCCTTTATTTTAATTTATAAATGCCTGTGGTAAGTGGAAATCAGCTCCTCGTGATGCAAGACTTAATCAACAGTAGACTTGTCATCAGAGAAATTGTTTAAATCAATTTATATTCATTTGTATTTATTTGAATTTATATTTATTCATTTACATGAATTCGTCCAAATTATGTGAATCTTTATTAATATGTATATGTGTATTCAACTGAATTTTCATCTATTCATTTATACGAATTTGTGAAAATTATCTTTAAAAAGCCCTATTTATTTGTATTTATTCATATATATGGAAACGTTAAAATATTGTATATGAAGTTCTCTTTATTTGTATTTGTATTTATTTACCAACATGGATATGTGACATAATTGATTTGAATTCCTACTTATTTAAATTGCATTTATTCATTTATTAAAAAAATAAAATACAGCTTAAGTACCCTCTCACTCAATACAATCGTTTGATTAGGACCTCCAACCATCATAAATAAGTCATTCTTATCTTCAGCACATTTCAATCCTTATGGACAACCCCTTCCCCGACATCTATTCTTTACATCCGCGAAATCCTTTCGAGAAGAGAATAAATAAAGAATAAATACAGAATATGAAAACGCGTACGAAAAATTCTGAAGGGTTAGACAAGGAGTACTTCTATTCTTGACAACCTCCACTCGGGCACGTAACGTCTCGAGGAGATGGTAATTTGATTAATATCCCAAAGCTTTCGTTTTTACGGGCGAGGATATACCTGGATGTACGTTTTGATACTTGTGTTTATACTGATGCATACTATTACGCGAATATAAATAAATGTATGATATAAAATACTCAAAGATCTTTAGTAATGCTTTGGGGATGTTAAAATTATCTTTTGCAGTTATGTATAGACGAATCATATCTATCTGCATGTGGATGTGTGTGATATATTCCATATATATATATATATATATATATATATATATATATATATATATATATAACATTCACTGATAGAATGGCTTCTCACTGTTAACCAGCTTTTTTGAAATTGCTTCATATTTTCTAATTATTTTCTTTACTTCATTGTTCAGGTACTAATGGACACATAATGGGGTTCTTCCATTACTCCAATGAATGTTGTATCCGTGAAAAATTGTGCCCTAGAAGTATATAATATATATATATATATATATATATATATATATATATATAGAATATATATGAATAATATCTGTATATATATATATATATATATATATATATATATATATATATATATAGACTGTGTATACATAGTTGCAGAAATTGAAGAAAATGAATCCTTAAGTTTGGTACACTGCAATGATAAGAAAATGTTCCTCTCTCTCTCTCTCTCTTCAATGAATCTCTTATCTCCTTCCAGCTACCTGTCAACTGGTACCTGGGCATCCCACTTGAAATAGATGAATATGTTCAGCGCTTTGTAGGAAACAGGAGGAATGGGGGGAAACTCTTTCATTTGCATATATAAACATTCAACACATCGTAAACAACTCCACAACACGAGAGAGAGAGAGAGAGAGAGAGAGAGAGAGAGAGAGAGAGAGATAAATGCCACCATCTAAATAAATGTACAATTTACAATAACATACTCCAGCATATTATGCATACGATGAGAGAGAGAGAGAGAGAGAGAGAGAATCAATGCCACCACCTCTAAATAAATGTACAATTTCACAATAATATATACTCCAATACTCCAGCATATTAGGCAAACGATGAGAGAGAGAGAGAGAGAGAGAGAGAGAGAGAGAGAGAGAGAGAGAGAGAGAGAGATCCCACCACACTGAAATAAGTGCATACCTTCACTATAAATCACCCAGCGTAGTATGCATAAAACAACGAGAGAGAGAGAGAGAGAGAGAGAGGAGAGCCGAGAGAGAGAGAGAGAGAGAGAGAGACTTCAAATAAATAGACATACCCACATCCAATCTCATTACACAAAAAGAAACTAATAGAGAAAAAAATTGTCTAAATCTAAGTACATGAGTCACTGGTCCTTCTTCGCTCCAAAGCCAGAAGAAAGAAAGAAAGACAGAAAAGAAGGAAGAAAGAAAGAAAGGAAGGAAGGAAGGAAGGAGCTACCAGCACCTAGGTAATTCATGATCTGCAAATAAAGCACAAAAGAGGATTCGAAGGAGAATGAAAAGCTTAGAGCTTTGACGGCCCAAAGGTATTTTAACAACAATATAATCCCGTGTCATAAATGTTTCTAGGAGAGAAAAAAAAAAAAAAAAAAAAAAAACGGACGCTGCTTTCGTGGCTACACGCGAACCTCCTTTGAAAAGATGTGGGGGGGGGGGGGGGGGGGGGGGGGCGCTTTGTTACAAGAAATTACATGAATAACTTGACAGGCTTATACTGACAGACAGAGAGAGAGAGAGAGAGAGAGAGAGAGAGAGAGAGAGAGAGAGAGAGAGAGCAGACATAAATATAGATACAGGCACAAACATTAATTCATACTACATACATACATGTATGCAAGGCAAAGATAATATATCATATATATACTATATATATATATATATATATATATATATATATATATATAAATATATGTAGTATATATATGAATTTGCGTGCATGTATTACATGATTTTTAGAATATATATTATAATCATGTTAACCGCAACAACGCTCAATGCCTTACAAAGAAATAATCCAGTTATAAAAAAGATAATAAAAATGAAGAAAAAACTCATCCCAAAAATAAAAAAAATAAAAAATAGGAAAAAAACCACACACAAAATGAAGACAAAAAAGTCAAGCAATGAAAGCGCTCGCTCAGACTTTACTTTACATTGACCGGTACAGACAAAAGACGCGAAGAAGCAGCCCGAATAAGAAGCCACTTCAAAAAGAATGTAAAGGAAGCAGAGGAGGAAGAAAGAAGACCACCCTCCCCCCCCCCCCTACCAATCCTCTCCCAACCCCCCATCTCCCTCCCTAACCCCCTAACCCCTAAAAAAAAAATTTTTTTTTTTCTCAAACACCAGATTCTCAAAGACATTCATGAAGTCCACAAGCCACCCACGTCTAATCTTCCTAACCCCTCCCCCTCCCCCTCACATCCCTTCCCCCCCCCCCCCCTTCCCCCCAACAGCCTCTCCCTACTTTCTAAGATGGAGGAAAGCTTCAGCTTTAACAGCAATGACAGGAAATAAAACGAGATTTTAGCACCGCCAAAGCGGACATGTTACACTGGGAACGATGCAAGGCACTGCATATGTCACAAGGTCCGCTTCTGCTGCTCCTGCTGAACGCGTCTCTTGAGTCTATCTATCTAGCAGGTGTGTGTGTGTGTGTGTGACAAACCAGAGAGAGAGAGAGAGACGAGAGAGAGAGAGAGAGAGAGAGAGAGAGAGAGAGAGGCACCACCTCTGAAAAAAATATATCTTGACAACACCATACCTCAGCATTCACTAAAACAACGAGAGAGAGAGAGAGAGAGAGAGAGAGAGAGAGAGAGAGAGATAGATGAGAGGAGAGAGAGAGAGAGATTCCTCAGGGAGCTGTTAGGTTCCCAAAATATTTACATACATCACTAGAGAAAGTTCCTCTATTTTTTTTTTTTTTTTCAAATGCCACTATGCATCTTATCCTAAGCATTTTTTTCAACCTGTGTAAAATAGGAATACAACCTATATGCAATTTGCACACACACAGATATATATATATATATATATATATATATATATATATATATATATATATATATATATTCGCTATCACTTTTTGTAGATTTACTACAAAACAATTGTATTGTCTATTTTATTGTATCAAATATAGTTTTGTTAACTGGGATCATCCAAATTACCATTTACGAAATTTTAACAAAAAAACACGAGCACAAATTTCCTAAAAGTCTCCAGTAACCATAAATGAAAGTGTTTATATATTGGCGATACGCATTTCGATGAAGGTGATTTCAGATAAAAAATATCTTAAAAAGTTTAGCAAAAACAACGCCCCCACAATACCCATCAATCATCGAGACTTCACTGAAAGAACTTAGTAACAATCGCAAACCACAAAACGAACAGAAAGTCACAGAGAGTGATTTGCAAGCACACCCGAATGCCCCCCCCAACCCCCCACCCCCACCCCCCAACCCATGCTCTCTGCTGCCGCTTGTGAACCGCTGATCACAGCAAGACCCCAATCACCCCTAATGACGGTATAATGAGATGACGACACACAACAAACGCTCTAATGAGTTTCCCCCAAAACAGAGGGAATGCAAATGAAAGCCCCCTCTGAATGCGTGCCGCCACTCCGCGCCGCCATACTAATGCGATTCAATCAATCGTGGGGTTGGTCGGGGAGGGGGGGGGGATTGTTCCAATGCTACGCCCTCGCCTGTGTAATGGGAGCTGCCATTCTCGCTTTAAAAAGTGAGCTGCCCGCTCAAGGGCGTGGGTGGGATTTCACAGTTTGTCGGGCTTTAAACTGTGTATATATTATTACTATCTACACTTTATACTTCATACCTTTTCTTAAAAACTGTTCTACAGTATGAATATACTACACACACGTATGTATATATATATATATATATATATATATATATATATATATATATTATATATATATATATGCCTGTACTTACAGATAAATGTCAATCGTTCTATGATCAACAATCTGTCAACTCACATGGAAAACTACTAATTCAGAGCTTTGATTTGAAACACTCTCAACATACTCAATAGCGAAATAAATAAAGCAAAAACTAATAGAATATTTTAGGGAACATTAGCACCTAACGACGATGGTACGTACTGCATAATAAACACTACTAGTACTAGTACTACTACTACTACTATTACTACTACTACTACAGTAGTTTGTAGCGTTCAAAATGCACCGTAATTAAATGGTAATACTTTATGTCAGAATGTCAGAAACAAATCCCATTTCGGCTGACTGGAACCTCACATCTGCCTTTTTAAACAATGAGCCAACAGAAAAAAAAAGTCATGCAACTGTTAATTACTAACATAAAACGAACATTTTACGTCGCTCCCGATGAAAACTTTCGGATTTACGATCAACGTGAATGTGTCAGAGAGAGAGAGAGAGAGAGAGAGAGAGAGAGAGAGAGAGAGAGAGAGAGAGAGCAGTCCTAGCAAAGGGGGAAACAGAGGCGCCTAAATATAGCGTGACCCACCATGGAACGTGAGTTGCGTGTTTTTTTTTTTTTTTTTTGTTTTTTTTTTTTACTAAATTCCTCGACGTGACAGAAAAATAACCATTTGTCTTGCATGTAGAAAGATAAAAAAATAAATAAAAAATAATGAAATAAAAAAAGTGTACCATTGTTTACGACAGGTTTCCTGTAAAAACAAAATAGAAAAGGATAAAATGTTTCCTTCTTTATTATTCCGCCAAATATTAATAATTTACCACGACAATAATTTCAGAAATCAAAACATCTCCATTTTGAAAATACAATTAAAAATAACCTTACAAATCAATTTACAGAAACTGGTCACAACTACTTGACTGTAATTCAACACAACTTCATCAGACCAGGCATTTATTTATTAATTTATTAATACATCTGAAAAATCGTTGTAAAATTCAAGCGAATAAATAATGAATTAGGGATTATTTATCCAAATTGATTCTCTCAACAGAAAAGGTAATTCGATGATTTTTTCCAGTATCAATTGCGTTCTTTTATTTCTACTGCCCACAACTGGGGGTTGCAATACTCGATTTGCATTAAGTATTAAAGAGTATTTTGAAAATATTGTTGGAGCTTCAATACACGATATGATTGCTACATTCTTGACCGATGTCATCGATGGATTTAACCTCACTCTATATTCGATTTAATCCCCACCCGAAATATATATATATCTATATATAATATATATATATATATATATATATATATATATAATATATGAATAATTATCACATCACCGTGATTCATATAAATCATTCGAGCTACAAATGTCCTTTAATATCTAATTCGCTCTACCTCGGAATTGATATATTTTCATATATGTACCGAAGGGACTTTTTAGTTGATAACTAATTTCGTTCCCCCATTTGGGAATTTCGAACCACCGTCAAACGGGACAGGTTCATGGGATCGAACCACCGTCCAACGGGACAGGAACGAAATCAGGACCGACAGAGAACGTTATCAATTCGGCTGATAATATATATATATATATATATATATATATATATATATATATATATATATATATAATATATTATTAACATAATGTATATGCAATTCAAAATCTTACTTTTTTTAACTTACTGTTTTTAAAAGACTTCTTCAAATATAGTCCTAACACATAACACAGTGAAATCCTACAGCATATAAAATTTGAAGAAAAAAAAATACTATCCAGTATGTAAATAAATAAAATATTAAATACCAAATAATATAAACAAATACTTGTGTTGCCAAACATTCACTCCACACTTGCAAGGTAACATGTTACCTTCGTTACCTATTCTATTAATATTTGAAATTCAGAGAAATCCTACATCATATCAAATAAAAAAAAAATACTAATTCACCCCCCACTTGCAAGGTACCATGTTACTCGTATTTACAGGACCTAATAAAGAAATGAAATATATAGCGAGGGACAAAATGAGGGCAATCGCCAGAAATAATTACCCGAAATGAAATAATTACATGAAAAATAGAAAAAACTACGTCACGATACCTCCTCGTACAAGGACTGACAACAAGACAGGGCCATCGGGGGAAACGATCCCAAGTCACGTGATGCATAGCGACATCTAATTAATTCAAGTAAAAGCATGCAGCCATATGCAAATGCATAATGCAGCAGAAAAAAGTCTAAATTATGAATAATGATGCATGGCAAAAATATGCCTCTTTTTAATCCAGCTAAAAAAAATTTTAACGCCAAGATAAGACCAGTTTATAGTAAACGAGATAAAGGAGGAATGAGTGGATTATCCATTTTCCATTTCATAACTTCAACCATAATAGAGAGAGAGAGAGAGAGAGAGAGAGAGATGCCAACAGAGGGACTTAATAAGACAATACAGAGAGAGAGAGAGAGAGAGAGAGAGAGAGAGAGAAAGTTACAATTATTAGGATGTCTCAAAGACTTGTTAGTCCATTCGAGGAGACATCGGAGTTACAAGGCAATACAGGGAGGAGAGAGAGAGAGAGAGAGAGAGATAATCGATGATAATAGAGTTTAGCCCCTTTTCTCCTACCCCCCCTCCTCTCATCCAATGCACCACCAACTCACAAAACAAGTGCAAGAACTCGTTTAAACTTTCTTAAGAAGAAAAAAAAGAAAATCATCTTCTCTCGTATCTAAATGGCGATCAGAGCCGATTACCTTCCACTGACGCTATTTTCGCCCCTAATCAAATTTTCTCTCCCAACATGGCCGTGTTCATCCCATCTTTCGTTCGGTAAGTGGCTGACGGCGTACATAGCAGAGGAGCCGTATGAATACGCACATACGCATTATGTGTTTATATTAATCTTTGTGTAGGTGTGTATATATACATACATACATGTTTAATATTATATATATATATAATATTATATAATATAATATATTATAATATATATTTGTTATGTATATTAGAATACAGTAAGTTAAAAACATAGATTAGATAAATATTCATATAGATATAGAAAATACACAAACACACACCAACACTAAGCCATGCCGTTTAATATATAGAACAAAAACACACACACGCAAGATTAGACATATAAATATATAGATAGATGAATAGCTTAAAAAGAAAAAGATGAGAGAATACAGAAAAGCAATTAACAGACGATAGTTTAAGTAAAATATAAAAAAAAAGAAAAAAAAAGCAGGATAGTTTCTAGACTTAAAACAAATTACCAACTTTTATTTTATAATTCGTACTCAACCCCCCACCCCACCCAGCTCCCCCCCCACCCCTTTTATTTAATCCAACAACGAATTAACACGGAAACAACAACGAGAAATAAAGAGACGCATAAGAATTTCGAAGGACATGCGCAGGAATTTTATCGAATATATAAATAAAAGTGGGGGGGGGGGGTAGGGACCTGTAATGACGCAATCTCCCTAAAACTTTTTCTCCCTTTGGCCCGGGGGGTCGTTATCATGATGTAAAAGAAGGGAATGGTCAGTCAAAACAGCCATCACGCTCAGTTGCCCCGCCCCTCTCTCTCTCTCTCTCTCTCTCTCTCTCTCTCTCTCTCTCGTAGTAGCCATCTTGCTTGGTGAGACGTTACCCGCGTGAAGTCACAATAATCAACAGATATCACAAGTTTAACATACGACTAGAATTTGAGAAATATCTAGAAGTGTTCGTGAACTATCGGTGATAAGATTAGTGTGAAAATAGTAGGATAAAGCGTTCTTCTAAGTTAGTTTATCAAGTGTAATACTATAAATCAGAACAAGATGGCAGTAAGTTTCCAACTGCGGGAAAAGGTGGCGTAATTTGGCGTGTTTAGCAGATTCGCAATACGATGAGGTAGCAGGAAGGGAACTGGCATTTCTATCTATGAAATCAGCAACAGTCCTAACCAAAAAGATACAAAAGCATTCATAGATATATTAGAAGGATATAATCCTTCAAACTGGAACAAATCTAATGAAAACATCTTGAAATAATTGAAGAAGTTCCAAATAAAATCCAAGTGGTCAAGAGACTCATAAAGAAAATCCTACATAAACAACATATTCCGACAAAGAAAATGAAATAAGGTGAATCTTGTGAATATACTAATTGATGCATTAGGAAAAAGAATGCCAAAAGCATGCAAACTGTGTAAGGTTTGTATAGCATAGTCAATCCACAAAACCTAATCAGAAAATGTGCTGCATGCAAACATTCCGACCCATCCACAGTGTGCTGAGGTAATACAAGATTGAGAAAAGATACAAGAATTTTTTGTTCAAACATGTCTATCATGGATAGACAATGTTATTAAATCAAGATTGAATGTACAAATAGTTGAGGATGAAGAAGAAGAGGAAGAGGAAGAAGAAGAAGAAAAAGAAGAAGAGGAAAACGGAAGAAAAGTAAACAAAAATGAAATGACAGAAAAAAAATAAGAAGGAAAACAAAGAACAAGATAAAAGTATGGATGCAGAGATACTCATTGATACTACATATGAGGCAATAAAGCAGCATACCTACGAAGAAATAAATTACGATATGACAACAGAAAAGCAAATCCCGAAGAGGCTCTCCCAGATCTATACAATGACGGGAAAGAGGAAAAAAAATAAAAATAGACAAGAAAGACAAAATCTGCAACCTTTTGAAAAGAGGGAATTGCAGATTTGGAGAAAGATGTTACTACAAACATCTAAGATATGTCAAAACTATGAAATATATGGTAAATGTGCATACTTAGATGGATATGGGATGATTGCAGAGATCTGCATCCAAAAATATGTAAAAACCTAAAAGAAGGAAAAGGATGTAAGTTCGACAAAAAATGCAAATATATGCACCCTGTAGCCATGAATCATAATCAAATAAATAACCAACCAAGTAATAAAATCCAAAATAAGAAAGAAACAAATAAAGAGAGAAATCAGGTAAAAAGAGAAAAGCAAACCACCAATGAGATATGCGAGGTGTCAGCAAAAAATTTCAAAGCATCAGCTCCGAAATTCTACTCAAGAGATAATAACTATTTATTATGCAAGAGGATATTGCAGAAACGGAGAAATTGCAGATTCAGACACAAAATGAATAATTATGATGAAGGAAGATCAAATATTATGGAAAAGTTGGATTTTTTAATGTCAGAATTTCTGGAAATGAAAAAAAGAACAACATACCAGAACAGGAAAGAGACATGGAAAATCCTTATTACTATCAGTATTAAATGAAGGAGAAAACACGCAACCATCATAGTGATGAATGCGCAGGGTTTAGTTACGAGTAACTCAAAAAGAAAAATAGAGTTACTTAGAAGAACTAACCCAAAATGAAAACAAAAGAAAAATAAAAAAGAAAATAGATATAATGAATATAAGTGAACCTGGGTATTCCCAAGAGACTGGGAATGATGATCAAATATAAAAGGGTTCCAAACTTATAGATCAGATAGAAAAAATAGGAATCAAAGGGGGAACCGCAATATATGGGAAAGACAAAAAACAAGGAAAAATATATGAGAAATATAGTAACTCAGAATGTGAACTAATAGCGGTAGAATTTGAATCTGAAAAATTGATGAACATAGTAATATATAGACCTCCTAATACTAAAGAGTTTGACTTAATAATTGAAAAATTGGATGATATATGTAGAAATCACAAGGACTGGACTATTCTCCTATCTGGTGACTTCAACTTTCCTTTCGTAGAATGGAAAGAACGAATAGGAGATTGTGGTTGTACTTATACATATAAAAAAGAGAGTAATAGTAGTGCAGAAGATAAGAGGCAATTGAAAAAGCTATTATATGCTACTAGATACAACATTCAACAAATAATCACCTGCCAACAAGAAAGGAAAATACTTTAGACCTAGTATTGTGAACGAGATGAATTGTGTTTAAAGAAATATAGTTATAATGCGAGTATTTCAGACCATAATGTCATAGAATTAACAGTTCATTCCAAAGCAAGTGAAAAATAGAGATAAGCAAGAAATGGAAAAAGTGGGAAGGATATGGAAAATACAACTTCTACAGTAAAAATATAAAATGGTCAGAAATTAATGAAGAATTAAACAAAGATTGGGATAACATTTTTCGTAAGTGATGACATAAGGGTAAATACGGAGATATTATATAAAATATTGGAGATAATAGTGGAAAAATATATACCGAAGAAGAAAAGTAAACATCATTCATGCATACAAGAGACAGAAGGATCTTGTTCCAGAAAATCAGAAAGTGGAAAAAAGGTCTTGCAAAAAGAAAAAAATGCATGGAAATGTTATAGAACTAAAAGTAAGATAAAATGCAGAACAAAAGATTATACAATCAAAAGAAAATGAAAAACGGGACTTGGAAGAAAAAACCCTATAAATATCAAGCAAAACCCCAAAAACTATTATACTCATATGCGAAGAAGATGAATAAAAGAAGAATAGAAATAGGCCCTCTGAGAATTGAAGGGAGATTAACGAATGAAAAAAAGGAAATTTGCAACATACTGGCAGAACGATATAAGAGAGAATTCACCCCTAGAATAGATAATGAAGATAATGATATAGAAGTAAGGGATGAAAATAGTGAATATTTAGCTGACATAGATATTAATAAGCTGATATTGTGCAGCTATTAATGAAATTAAAAATGGAGCTGCTGCAGGGCCTGATGGAATTCCTGCTATTTTGTTAAAGAAAGTAGTTCATTCTATCGCAAAGCCACTTGCAATATTATTAAGACAAAGTGTAGATACAGGCAAAGATATATGATGAGCACAAATTAGCATATATTACCCCTACTTTCAAAAGTGGATCAAGACTAGAGGCAAGTAATTATAGGCCTGTGAGTCTAACATCACATATTATGAAAGTGTATGAAAGGGTAATGAAGAAAATATTATGAAACATTTAATAAAAAATAATTTGTTTAATAAAGGACAACATGGTTTCGTACCCGGAAAAAGTACACAAACCCAACTGTTAGTCCACCGTGAAAACATATTCAAAAATATGAAAAGCGGAAATGAAACAGATGTGGTTTATTTAGACTTTGCAAAAGCTTTTGATAAAGTAGACCATAATATGGCGAAGAAAATTAGAAAACACAATATCGTGGATAAAGTAGGAAGATGGTTAAAAGAATTTTTACACAACAGAAAACAGATAGTTATTGCAAACGACGAGAAATCGGATGAAGCCAAGGTAATATCCGGTGTGCCGCAAGGTACGGTGTTAGCTGCAATACTGTTTGTTATTATGATTGAAGACATAGACAATAATGTTAAGGATTCGGTAGTGAGTAGTTTCGCAGATGACACAAGAATAAGTAGAGAAATTACTTGTGATGAAGATAGGAACGCTCTACAAAGAACCCTTAACAAAGTATATGATGGGCAGAGGTAAATAGGATGGTATTTAACTCGATAAATTTGAATCAATAAATTATGGAGACAGAGAAAGAAAGCTATATGCATATAAGGGACCTAATAATGAGACCATCACAAATAAGGAAGCAGTTAAAGACCTTGGTGTGATGATGAATAGGAACATGTTATGCAATGATCAAATAGCAACTCTGTTGGCAAAATGTAAAGCAAAAATGGGAATGTTGTTACGGCACTTCAAACAAGAAAAGCTGAACACATGATTATGCTTTATAAAACACATAGTCGTAGTCCACTTGAATATTGCAATATGATATGGTACCCACATATCAAAAGGATATGCACAAATAGAGAGTGTACAAAGGTCCTTTACAGCTAGAATAGAAGAAGGTTAAGGACCTAGACTACTGGGAAAGACTACAATTCTTAAAATTATAGTCTAGAAAGGAGAAGAGAACGCTACATGATAATTCAGGCATGGAAACAGATAGAAGGAATAGCAGAAAATATCATGGAACTAAAAATATCAGAAAGCAAGCAGAGGTAGATTAATAGTGCCCAAAACTATACCAGGAAAAATAAGGAAAGCACACAGGACATTAATCCACTACGCACCAGCATCGATAATGCAGCGTCTATTCAATGCGTTGCCAGCTCATCTGAGGAATATATCAGGAGTGAGCGTAGATGTGTTTAAGAATAAGCTCGACAAATATCTAAACTGCATCCCAGACCATCCAAGATTGGAAGATGCAAAATATACCGGAAGATGTACTAGCAACTCTCTGGTAGACATTAGAGGTGCCTCACACTGAGGGACCTGGGGCAACCCGAACAAGATGTAAGGTCTGTAAGGTCTGTAAGGTCTCTCTCTCTCTCTCTCTCTCATTTGATTCTCAGGGCAATCTAGGTATGTTTGGGAAGAATTCCTGAGATAGAGTAATATATCTCTAATAAAGTAGGTCCTCTTTATATAGCAATCTCTCTCTCCCTCTCTCTCTCTCATTTGATTCTCAGGTCAATCTACGTATGTTTGGGAAGAGTACCTGAGGTATAGTAAGTCATATCTAATTAACTAGGTCCTCTTTCTATAGCAATAGCATACATGTACTTGTTAATGTAATATTACATAAATTCTCTCTCTCTCTCTCTCTCTCTCTCTCTCTCTCTCTCTCTCTCTCTCTCTCTCTCTCTCCACCACAAGCTTTCCTTTTTAGTGTCCTTCGTCCGGTTCTTCCATTGTCTCTGAACACGTATCCCCCCCCTCTCTCTCTCTCTCTCTCTCTCTCTCTCTCTCTCTCTACGACACATACGCGCATAAATGCACAAATATATAAGCATAATATTTTTTTAACCAAAATAAACCTTTAAAAATCTTACGAATATAGAGTATGGAAAAAATACCACATTTTCATTTCACATAAAATTAGCGCTTGCTCTGCTTATCTCGAACTACGATCTTTCAAGACGAAATGTCACACGGGAACCAGGACAGTTCACTCTTCCTCCAGTTCTGTTTCTCAACGTTAAGGAATAGATCTAGATAACTCTCCAACAACGGGAAACTTTACTCAAGATATGCTTTACTTTTATTTACATATAGGACAGTACAAGCAGAAAATATCAACGCATGCGCAGTATAAACTATCATAATACCAATCGTCACAAAATAAGAGAAATTACGCCTTTGCAGTGGGGGAGTGGATTACGTACTCGCATACCAACCAGGTAGCCCGAGTTCGCCTCCCCGATGCCCACCCAGTGAGGAACCAGAGAAACTTATTTCGGGTGATTAGAAATTCATTTCTCGATACAATAATCTGTAGGTCCCGTCGCTAAGGAACCAATTGGTGGCTCAATTGGTTCCTAGCCACGTCAATAAAAATCTAATCCTTCAGGCCAGCCCTAGGAGAGCTGTTAATCAGCTCAGTGGTCTGGTTTAAGATATACTGAACTTATGCCTTTGCAAAATAATGGGAAATAAATTAATAAATATTTTGTATTTATGCAGCATGTATATATAACAATGTACACATTCTAACACCAGGCCTCTTCATCATAAGAAAGAAGCCTTCTACCAATATAAAAAAAATATATAAAAAAACATTGAGAAGCTTAATTAATAATTACCGTGCATTTACGTACGTGCACGCATGCACGACGTACAAGCCTATCGCCAGATATAAGAGGTGCCTACCCTCCCCCATCCAACCCCCCCTCGCTAATAAAAAAAATACATCAGAGCGAGCGAAGAAATCATGCAGGGCGAGAGTCGTTATCATGCACAAGAAGTCATGGAACAAAACGACCGGGGTGACAGGACGCCGCTGATACCAGTATACCGTCGAGGAAGGAGGGAGACGCGAAGGAAGCGGTACGAGGCCAATTTTCCAACTGTGCCCAGCCCCCCCCCCCCCCCCCCCCCCCCCCCCCCCCCCCCCCCCCCCCCCCCAGCCCCCCCCCCCCCCAAACCCCCCCAAAAATAAAAATAAAAAAATTAAACGTTGCCGCCAAGACAAGCCTGATAGCGAAAAGTTCGCTGAAACGAACACAGACACCATCGCCAACGACGAGATAGATGCGTTTGCATCCCGGTGTTCTCTCTCTCTCTCTCTCTCTCTCTCTCTCTCGCAAGACGAGGCCTACCCAAAATAAAAGCACCATCATACCATTCAAGACCACGACAATTTTAGTCAATATGTCATTATGCCATAGAGATAAATGCGTTTGCATCCCGATGCCCCCTGCCCTCTCTCTCTCTCTCTCTCTCTCTCTCTCTCTCTCTCTCTCGACGAGGCCTACCCAAAAAAAGCACCATCATACCATTCAAGACCCCGACATTTTTCGTCAATATGTCATTACTTTCGCCGTCATTATCTGCGGGCAGGAGGTACCACTATACCGCGAGAACGAAGAAGAAGAAGAAGAAGAAGAAGAAGAAGAAGATGAAGGAATTCCAGACCTGTCATCACCGCGACCCTGTCGTCGAGTTAGAGAGAAGACGACGGTTCTTCCGTTTTGTGTGTGCCAATAAATCGATAATGGGGCTGACGATGATGATGATGGTTGTTTCGTTATATCATATGATGTCATTCGATGCTCGGAAAACTCTATAGAAACTCGGTCACGTTTCGTTCATGGGCACCACGGAGTTTGCGAATCGAAACAAGTACAAAACTCGGACGCATAATAATGAAGTTAAAGTTCGTGATAATTGAATTAGGTACATAATTTAGAGAGGATAATGAAGTTAAATTTCGTGATAATTGAATTGGGTATAGAACTTAAAGACGATAATGAAGTTAAATTTCGTGATAATTGAATTGGGTACAGAATTTAGAGATGATAATGAAGTTGAATTTCATGATAATTGAATTGGGTATAGAACTTAGAGATGATAATGAAGTTAAATTTCGTGATAATTGAATTGGGTATAGAACTTAAAGATGATGATAATTAAGTTAAATTTCGTGATAATTGAATTGGGTACAGAATTTAGAGATGATAATGAAGTTAAATTTCGTGATAATTGAATTGGGTATAGAACTTAAAGATGATGATAATTAAGTTAAATTTCGTGATAATTGAATTGGGTACAGAATTTAGAGATGATAATGAAGTTTAATTTCGTGATAATAGAATTGGGTATAGAACTTAGAGATGATAATGAAGTTAAATTTCGTGATAATTGAATTGGGTACAGAATTTAGTGATAATGAAGTTAAATTTCGTGATAATTGAATTGGGTATTGAATTTAGAGATGATACTGAAGTTAAATTTCGTGATAATTGAATTGGGTATAGAACTTAGAGATGATAATGAAGTTAAATTTCGGGATAATTGAATTGGGAATAGAATTTAGAGATGATAATTGAGTTAAATTTTGTGACTGAATTGAGTACAGAATTTGAGGTCATTTATCAGCGTTGGCAAGGAAGAAAAATTTCATGATAAAAACAGTTCATTATTTACGCAAGGTAAATCACATACCCAGGGATTGCAAATAAATACATATAAAATAGTTGCACAAATGATAATTTAAAACTAAAATCTATGATTTAAAAAACACTTCATTGTCCGGCAAGGTAAATCAACATACCGCCTTCACAAAACGACAATTAGAAGTGGATAGCTTTTTCCCTTCAGCAGTTACTGATCATTATTAAAAAAGATTATTTGTGACTTCTATTTGTTTAGTTGATGAATACCAACAGCGCAGGTTCTGATGAATTAACAAGGGGCGTAAGGGTATTATCTCTAATAGCAATCTACGGGCCTAATCAGCCCCGTTTCACGGGCAGAACCAGCTCCGTTTCAGGGAATCCAATCTCATCCCCACCCCCTTCGGAGGGGGGTGGGGGAGGTGGGATGACACCCATTATAAACCATCGTAGGGGTCCCTACTATAACCCTGCCAAGTTTCATGCCCATCGGACCAGCCGTTTGGCCGTGATTGAATGAAAGATGGACAGACAGACATAACGCTCATTATAGTAAGATTATTAACGTAAAAAAAAAAAAATTCTATGGACTATCTCCTACAGTAGATTGGTTGTCTCTTGTCGTGGCTGCCACAATCAACTTTTCGTTTTGAAATAACTGAGAAATTCAAATCAGATTAAGGCTGCGTTGACACCAAGCGAATCGAATCGATTTCATTCACGAAGAATCAACACGTTCATGATTCGTCTTGATTCGCCAATCGAGTCCATTCAAATCATGCCTAATTCGCTTGGTGAAAACGGTTACAATGAAATGAGTGTGGCGAATCAAGACGAATCATGAATCGTGTTGATTCTCCGTGAATTGAATCGATTCGATTCGCTTGGTGTCTACGCTGCCTATATAACAGTGAATTACCAGGTTCCCCTCAAACTTTACTCATTTTCTTCTAGAACTGTGATAAATTCATTTATGAGCACATTTCCCCTTTTCACTTAACCCACACCTCTCATTTTCATCCATACCTCGGTCAAATATTCCAACTATTCCCATTCCTACTCCGTTGCATAAGACGAAGGACTTGAAGGAAAGTCCCTGACTAGTCTGGAATTTGTCCTCCTTATCCACAGGGTCCTTCAGGATCTGCCAAGAGAGCTTACGGCGTCATGACTGCCCCCCCTCCACCCCCCTTCAACAAGGACGCTCCTCAATACTGCTATAAACTTGGCGGACTGGTGTGAGCGGTAATGGGTCACGAAAAGGTCAGAGAATCCAGTAAGTTATGAGTAACTGTTCCTCATATTATTCCATTCCTCCCATCCTGACGAACTACAAGGCTTCTGAACTACATAATATAATAATAATAATAATAATATATAATAATAATAATAATAATAATAATAATAATAATAATAATAATAATAATAATAATAATAATTCGAAAGAAACCTCATAATCACATGAGTTAATAAAATAAAATGGAAAGTAAATCCACAATAATATGTCTGTTTGATCAAACAGACATATTATTGTGGATTTACTTTTCATTTTAATAATAATAATAATAATAATAATTAATATAATAATAATAATAATAATAATAATAATGCAACAGATTATTCAACAAAGGGCAATAAGTGTTTAGGCAAAATAGTGGTAACACTCATCCAGCCACCCCAACCAACCCACACAACACTGCAATACCGCAAACATACAAATCAGTTGCCATCGACCACAAAAGACACATAACCCAATGAAGATTAACTCTACAATTTCATACTTAAAAAAAATTTTTTTACGTTTCTTTAAATGAAAAATTATATTCTTTTACGCATCAATACCAGTTACAACGATTAAATTGTAATCACTAAAATCATACATAATCGACCGAATGAAATACAGAGTCTCAGCTCCTTTATGACATCGAATCGCTGATAAAAACTTTTCCAATTAATACCCAAATTCAAGCGGCTTTAAAACCCACAAGAAAAATATCTCAATTCTCCTCATAAAGGCAGTCTTTCTTCCTTTAGAGACCCAACAAGCAGATATAATCCTTTACCAGGGGGAGGGGGGGGCGGTTTGTCTCGCCTTTGACATATACCGAAAGCCGCTTTAGTCGGCCACCGATGAAAGACAAAGCTGTCAAGATCTCCCCTGAGTTTTGGATAACGCAATTGAGACGGCCAACTATTTTTTTTCTCCCACGGCAATCAGCGCGGGGGGAAGGGGGGGGTGGGCGAATTCCTGGAAAAACGAAGAGTATGTTGATAAAATCTGAATTATTCTGTTATAAGCATTTAACTCCTTATTCCGGCGCTCCTGCGGGAAGGTTATAAGTGCTCTTAAAAGGCTAATTAGTAGTCACTGTAATTCACATGATTTGTCCTAAAAGAAAATACGGTATTCTACGACGCATTCTCACTGAAACCGACACTCAAATGGATATATCTACTTCCAGTAAACAAGAGTAGATCTAACAGTACTTCCGGTTATCAAGAGTAGATCTCATTGTACTTCCGGTAATCAAGAGCTACGACACTGAACTTCGGATAAAGAATATGAATGCAGGTACAGTAAAAGTAAAGAGTTCTCTCTCTCTCTCTCTCTCTCTCTCTCTCTCTCTCTCTCTCTCTCTCTTAGGTATCCTCACGAGCCAAGAAGGTTCTTGAGACTTGGGATCTCACCTCGACACTTGAACAGGCGTATCAAGTGTAACGTAACACTACTTCCGCCGTTCGTGTTACGTGTCACTTCTGTCAATTAAGTTATCTGGCGTGATAACTGACGTCACGTTCGAAACCTCAATAATACGTGTGTGTGTGTGTGTGTGTATATATATATATATATATATATATATATATATATATTATATATATATATATATATATATATATAACGCATTTTATCACGCTAAAGATGAAGGAATAATAACAAGATACTCCATCTTGCCCAGGCTCGAAAGATGGGCAAATAACGTACAAATTGTATTTGTGCAAATTTTGGGGAGACGATAACCATACACTTCATCTTGCCCAGGCTGAAGGAAGTGAGAAGAACGAGGAAGGGAAAATAGAAGGAAGTCTTTACGTCACAGCATGAGATGCCCCAACCTCTTTAAGAAAAACAAAAAGAGGAAAACAATAAAAGAATGAGAGAAAACGGAGGTATGAGGGTAAACGGAAGCAGGGAGAGAATTCTAAATCATATCTGTAGCTAGAATGAGCAACCAGCTAAGTGCTTAGCTCGACAATTTCTAGAGAGCTTCTACAAATAGGATTTACAGAAACACCTGACGGCTGGAACGGAGCACACAGCCACCCAGGGATTTACGATTCACAGCCATTATTAGTATAAAGAATGAGTCATATTAGGCTGTCAGCCTGAAGTGGTCGCGTTCCCACGCTTAAGCGGACCTCATCGTCCTAACCACCAGCATTTAACAATCACCTCCATCCGAGTTACGTCATCACCGATAAAAACAAAGGACTATCAAAGAGCAACGCAAAAGTTAAAAATAAAATAATTACCATCGTATAACGCTAAGCAATACGGCTGCAATTCAGCGCTACAATTAAGGTCGAATTACGTAAGTGTCCGTGACATGGGGGGGGGTCGGGGGGTGGGGGATGGGGGGTCTAATAACCAAATGCATGCTGTGGCAACCCGGAGGCCAATTTCCCCTGGGGGGGGCGGGGGGCAATGCGCTCATACCAATTGTAATTTGCGGCGCCAGGATAATTTCCCAACATTGTTTTAATCCGTAATTGCCGACTCCATAAACTGATCGTCCAATAACCATCGCTAACGGAGTTAGTTCCGCACTTCCTTTCAACTCTCTCTCTCTCTCTCTCTCTCTGGTCAAATTAAAACTTTTCTCTCTCTTGCTCTCTTTCTAAGATCACGTAGTCTCTCTCTCTCTCTCTTGCTCTCTTTCTAAGATCACGTAGTCTCTCTCTCTCTCTCTCTCTCTCTCTCTCTCTCTCTCTCAGGTCTAAGTAAAACTATCCCCCACCCCTTCTTTATCTCTTTTTCTAACCAGCTAAGCTCTCTCTCTCTCTCTCTCTCTCTCTCTCTCTCTCTCTCTCTCTCTCTCCATTAATGCGGGACGCTTCGTTATGAGGCTTTAGCTGCAGAGAGAGAGAGAGAGAGAGAGAGAGAGAGAACGAGGCATCTCTCACTAAATGTCGTGAGAGCGATGACACAGCATCCGCCCTCAAATATCACTTTACTGTTATAGCTTCTATTTATTTATTCCTTTATTTATTTCCTAATGTTATTCATTTATTTATTTCCTAAGGTTTATTATTTTATTTATTTATTAAATTCTCTAACGTTATGTGGCTCCCGGAGTGCCACAGCTCCATGATTCATGGAATAGAAGAGAATACTACAGAATTCCTACCAAAGGCCAACCGTTGGGACCTACGAGGTCATTCAGCGCTGGATGGGAAACTGACAGTAAGAAGGTATGAACTTGCGACAGGAGGAAAAAACTCGCAATGCTAGGAGACGAAAGAGAATATGAACGGAGGCACAGTAAAAGGAATGGAAGGGGTTGCAGCAGGGGCCTAAGGAAGGAAGGGACGCAGCAGATACCCTTGAAAGTAACGCCTGCAGCGCACCGCGTGAGGTGCACTGACGGCACTAACCCCATACCGTGACCCATGCTTCAAGGATGTGGTTTAGGATCCATGAATTTTAGATCAAAGCTGATTCTCATCATTACGGGGGAGAGATGGAGTTCCGATGAGGCAATAAACCCAAAGAAAATGTATTGAGCACTTCCCTCTTGACATAAATTTGCATAATACACGAAAGATCCTCCGTATGCGCTTTCTCCAGATGAGTATCAGTGCGTGAGTAACAGGGTTGGCGATTTTTTTGTTATCTAAAAAAATATATATATAAAAAATCAGTGATTTATTTGATTTTTATATTTATTTGATTTCTTTTATTTATTTGGTTTGTTTTTTATTTGTTAGATGTTTTTCAATCCTTTTTTTCCTCAAAATGGATTTTATGACAGAATTACTATTGATTTATCTTTTCAGTTTCCAATTCTGGCCTAAAATATGTACTTGCATTTTTTTTTATATCAAAATGAATAGATGCAGCACAGTCATGCTCTTAAGTTTTTATCAACCTCCAAACCATATTTTACATTTTGTTTGTTTTCAAATAATTTCTTTTTATATCATGATTTTTTAATGAAAAAATCAATGATTTAATCACTTGATTAAATCAGTTTGATTTAATCATTGCCAACCCTGGACTGCGTAACCAAAACTTTTAGCATTTTTTCAAACAAAAACAAGATGGAGAAAGGGGAGAAATCTGGGTATGAAACATATAAACCACATGTAAAAGTCTGAATGATTTACAAATATGGATAAGACTGAAGACGATAAATATGAAAAAGACTGAAGATGATATACAATAACAAATATGAATAAAAATTCAAGATGATACATAAAAACAAATATTGAAAAGACTGATAATGATGCTTAAACATAAATGGAAGAAATTGAGTATGATACAGACATACAGACAAGGAAAAGTCTGCAAATAAACAAACATGGAAAAGTCTGAGTAGTAAATACAAACATTGAAAAGTTTGTGTATGATACATATAAACGAATGTAGAGAGGACTGTGTATAATACACAAACCAACAGAAAAGTCTGAGTATGATCATACAAACAAATATGGAAGAATCTGAGGATGATACATACAATATTCGAAATATTCTTTTGTTATTTGTCCTAAATAAAAAAAAAACATTTTCACTGCGTATCTTTGATAATTCAACGCTCTAATCATTTAACACTCTCCAGACTAATTACATCAATGACCCTAATCATTTAAGAAGATTAATTTCTTTCAATCAATGACCATTGACCGGAAAATCCTAAAAAAAAAAAAAATAATTAAAATCGACCTACAATATTTTGACACGGTCGCCAACTGATCGTATTGCAGACAATAGCAATGTTTTCTCCCAATCATTAACAAATTTATCAAATTTATTACATCTCACAGTTTTCAACAATCATTTTATTTATGCTTCGTATTGGCTTGCCCCGTTATCTGTTTTCATTATCGAGATATTTATTGTGACAGTTTTACCCTCATTCATAAATACTACATATATATATATATATATATATATATATATATATATATATATATATAGATTTATATGTATATATATATATATATATATATATATATATTTTATATGTATATATATATATATATATATATATATATATATATATATATATATATCTATATATATATATAACGTAAATACTATACATATACAAACATATATATATAATATATATATATATATATATATATATATATACATACACACATGCATACATACATACATACATACGAAGACACGTAGAAAGACGGCATCGTGCAGTGTATATACACAGATACAACTGTATAGAATTCATTTAAATAAAACAGGCAACAAATGATAAAGCGTTGGCGTATATGTCAATCAATCAAAAAATCGTTTATGAATACTAAATCTGACTGAATATATAAAAAAAAATGAGTCGTCATTTTCTTTCACTTATTTCATGTTATTTATGACTGCTACCAGTGGTAAGAGCTTAACAAGACTAAACAATGCACAGTGACTATCAAATCCCTCTTTCTATTTACGCAAAACGATAGGTAAATATTTATTCAAACAAACTAAAAGCGTCTCTCTCTCTCTCTCTCTCTCTCTCTCTCTCTCTCTCTCTCTCTCTCTCTCTCAAAAGATGCAGTGTCAATTCCAAAACCGCAGTGCAAAGTAAATATTATTCCTAATATTCGTATGAAATAAAGTTAATACTCAAAGAAGACTAAGCAACCTTTCGTACCCATAAAACCTTTGAAGGGGGAGGGGGGGAGGGGGGGCGGGGTGGGGGGTGGGGGAGAGAGCGACATGACGGGGTTATTAAGCCATCCACCGTTGGGAAGACGGAAAGGGGGAGTGGGGGGGGGTAGTAAGCGGGTTACCTGTACCCACATTCTGCCAAAACCAGTTCCTGTTCCTCTCTAATATGACTGATTACCTAATCTGATCAGCCCACGGCGCCAATCAAATCTGATTAGTAAGGGTTGACTTGTATATACTATATGTGCGCGCACTCATGTATATAGCCCGCTTTCTCTCTCTCTCTCTCTCTCTCTCTCTCTCTCTCTCTCTCTCTCTCTCTCGTTCGCTTTATGTTTACTTCAAAATCCAGCATGCCGATGGTAACTTACGACATAGTCATTTATTAGTCGAATGTTGTGGGTTATAGCTGTGAAGAGAGAGAGAGAGAGAGAGAGTACTTTGGCTAAACGTATACCACCCTGTAAATGTAGGAGGCTTAGTGGAATAATCCCCTCTTATGTGTATATACATACATAAGATATACACGTATATACTATATATATGTGTAATATCACATCACACACACATATACACACACACACACACACACACACACACATATATATATATATATATATATATATATATATATATATATATATATATATATATATATATATATGGGTTTAAAACAAATAAATCCAGTTGTTTACCCTAACTGACAAAACGTGTTTAAAGATGCAAGTGTTGTCCTGTCGAACAAAAACCCGGACCAGGGGAGGGAGGGAGTGAATCTCTCTCTCTCTCTCTCTCTCTCTCTCTCTCTCTCTCTCTCTCTCTCTCTCTCTCTTTATTAGAGTCCACATAGAGAACAGACTCGACGAGGTAATCCGTACATGGGGAGGGGGATATGACCCTATCTACAGCTAAAATATTCTCTCTCTCTCTCTCTCTCTCTCTCTCTCTCTCTCTCTCTCTCTCTCTCTCTCTCTCTCTCTCTACAATCCTCAAGTATTGTTGATGTAACATTAAAAAGCCATTTCGTGAATATTTTCTGTCCTGTTGACCATATTTCCACGTTGCAACCTACTTACACACTTCCACATTCATCTCTGCAATTCGTATTTAAATGTCCAAAGAATTCCAATTCGGAGAAATCGCAGCGCCATTTACGGCACCACCCAACATCCGTCATGTATATATTCTCCAAATCCCGTCAGATTACGCCATGTCGCTTTTAAATGGATGATAACTGAAGCGTCAATAACTTCCTAAAAGATAAAGGTATCCCATGACATTTTCTATCGGCGTTAAAATGTCGACACGAATTCGACGACTTTTAAATCACGAAAGGGAGTAGTCGTCGAATATACTCTATACACATTTTTTTCAAACGGATACCGGATTGGTTCAACTGCCTTCACGAGATTTCACTGGCGCCGAAGTACTGCACAATATATATATGTGATGTGTTATTTTGAAGAATTTAAAAAAAATGTTATATAAAAAACAATTCTCTCACTTATGTCAAGGAGTGCATGTATATTCATATGTACGCACATACATAGACATATGACACACACATATATATATATATATATATATATATGATATATATATATGATGTATGTATGTATGTATGTATGTATGTATTATATATATATATATATATATATATATATATATATATATATATATATATATATATATATATTCATATACATTATATATATAGAATTATATATATATTATATCCCAACGAATTATACAAGGCCTACGTAGAATCTTAAGTCCAAAATGCTTACTATCTATCAACCCCCAATCTCAAATTTTTCTAAGTGCTCAAAATGAAAAAAAAAAGATAAATAAAAAAAAAAAGAAAAAAAATAAAAAATAAAAGCAAACGCTCAATGTCAACCGAGGTCGAATAGGACGTCTCCTTCCTTCCTTCCTCATCGGCGTCGCTGAAAGAGGAGAGGCAATTAAGTCCCCCAACGAAGGACTTCGAGGAGGAGGAGGAGGAGGAGGAGGAGGAGGGGACGAGGAGGAGGAGGAGGACCCTCGAAGTCCTAGGTTCGAGAGTCCTTTCGGCCCGTGGAGCGTTTCCGGGCTTGTAAGGCAAGTCTCTAAGTCCGCGAGAGAAAGTCCTGATAGATAGCGAGAGAAGAGAGGAGATGAGAGGAGAGATCGGAGAGCGACATGAGAGAGACGAGAGGAGAGCAGGAAAAAAAAAGAAAAGCAAGTACGTGGGGAAAGGGAAAAGTCCTAGAGAGTGAAAAAGTTTAAGACGGAACCGGAGTGAGAGGAGAGGAGAAAGAGAGGGAGAGAGAGAGGAGAGAGGCGAAAGTCCGTGAGGAAATATCCTGGATAAAGATTGAGAACTGAAAGGAGGTAGTTAGAAGAAAAATAAAAAAAAAGTTTAAAACGAAAAACAAACTTGCTAAACGTGATGATGATGATGATGATCAAGAGAAGGCCGTGGAAAAAAAAAAAAAGGGGGCGAAGGGGAGGTTGATTGAAAACAACGCCAGGTGAGACGTGAAATCCAATTGAAGAAGAAGAAGAAGAAAAGGGAGAATATCATACAGAACAGGAAGTAGGGTTAGAAACAGAGGAAATGGAAGAAACGGAAGAGAAGGGAGCAAGTATAAGAGGGAGGAGGGGAGGAAAAAAAAAAACATAAAAACGAAGGGATGATTTAATGCTTCGTTGAAGGAGGCGCTGAAGTCATTATTTTTTCCCCCCTCTCCTGGGTCCTCTAATTCATCTGGACAAGCTGTCAGCCCGAATAATCCGAGATTCTGAAACAACTATTCTAATCACTTCGCCTTCCGATAATGGCTATGGGAAGAGAGAGAGAGAGAGAGAATCCCAAGTTTGAGAGAGGGTATACGCCCTTCAGCTGAGAGAGAGAGAGAGAGAGAGAGAGAGAGAGAGAGAGAGAGAGAGAGAGAATCCTAAGTTTGAGAGAGGGTATGCCCTGAGTTGAGAAAGGGACGGTATACCTTAAGGCACAGAGAGAGAGAGAGAGAGAGAGAGAGAGAGAGAGAGAGAGAGAGAGAGAGAGAGCTTCCAGATCAAACAACACCACAATTAAAACAAAACAAACCAAGTCATTCCGTCATCAATAGTTCTGCGTACAACAACAATCCGTCGAGCCTGATTTGATGTGGTTTAATGAATTCTCGTTCATTACCGTAATACCCCAGTAGTCGCTTTGAACCCTCATTTCGTAACTAATTTTCAAATGTGGAAAAAACTTCTGCCTTTAAAAAAAAGCATTCCTCGGTAAATACTTGAGTGATGACAATAGAGAACGTTACTCGTCAACAACGCAAAAGAAATGTTACCGGATATTACCGTTTCCGTTGGATACCTTCAGTCAAGGCGAATATACCAACTGCCTCTGATCAAGCAGGTAGGCTCCCGATTTTACGATAATGTAATCAACGTCAATTTTAATATTACAAAAAATAATCCTGATTCAGGCAATGCTTAGACAAAGGTCGGGGCCAAGTTTGCAATTATAAGTAGTGGAGTTAGTTTATTGTCTTATATTTACCATTGCAATAATATACATTCCTAAATAACTTGACAATGAAAGATAGATCCAAATTGCAAGAACACGCATAAGTTCAAGGTCACAATCATATAGGTAGTGAACTGAGTTTATCATCTTATATTTACCATTGGAATAATATACATTCCTTAATAATTTAACAATGAAAGACATAATCCAGTTTGGGGGAATTCCCATGCAAAGTTCAAGGTCAAGGCCAAGATCACATTAATATGTAGTGGGCGAAATTCATAACCAGATATTCACCAATGATTATTATATCTTCCTTAATATCTTAACAATGAAAGGTAGAATCCGGATTGCGGGAATGCACATGCAAAATTCAGGGTCAAGGTCAAGGTCAAGGTCGGAATCACATGTGGCGGGGGAATTTCATCATCTGACATTCGCCAGGCAAGCAATATATATCCTCCACCACAATAATCTCTAAGTATGCGACCATTCTGGGCAAATAAACGCAAAATTAATTAGCGAATGGAATATGACGGGGGCTTCAGTAGCAAACAATGACTGCACCTCCACACACACACACACACACACACACACACACACACACATAAACACTTTACCTTAATGAATCACCCAGCTATTTTGGGGAAGTGGTGATAACACTTCATCCAAGTCGGTCATTTTCTGCAGAGGTTATTTGGCTCACTCGAAAATAATGATGCAATCCCAATATAAAAATATATATTGTTAAAATACGGCATGGTAGCCATTTACAATTCAAAATTAAATATAAAGACTATATATATATATATATATATATATATA
>NC_061089.1:72867273-72869773 GCF_015104395.2 Macrobrachium nipponense
GATAGTAGATAGATATAGATAGAGGTATGTATATAGATAGATGGATATAGATAAAGAAAAAATAGAAGATGCACAGAGAACATGTGCGAAACGTAAGTTAATAATACTTCGGCCTTTTTTTATGTTTTGTGGGACCCTGGGCTGTATGCTTTCTTTAGTTAAATATACACACACACACACACACACACACACACACACACACACACACACATATATAATATATATATATATATAATATATATATATATATATATATATATATATATATATATATATATATATGTGTGTGTGTGTGTGTGTGAGTGCGCGGTGTGTGCGTGGGTTGTGTATGACACGCGTCTATCTATACTACACATTAGCACACACGCAGTGCTGACAGCACAGAAATCAAGAGGCAGCAAAGCAAATTGTACTATAACGTTCGCCAAGTACCAATAAATCGCCAAGCGATCAATGTATCCAAGTAACCGATGAGACGGGACGCAGTCCTTAATATAAGCAAAACAAACCTTAAATAAAAATCCAGGAATGAGTTCTCGAGATTACGAATTCGACCCGTCTCTCCTCTCCGTCAACCATCTTTGATTTACCTTTCAAATGAATGAGAGGGAAAAAAATAACAAACCCACTGAATTATACAGCGATCAGGTCGAACTCAAGTCGATGCTGGGTTCATTGGTAATATAAGCAACCGTATAAATAGACAGGAATCTTGACCTGACTAAACGAGTATTCTGTGGGAAAAAAAAAAAAAAAATCTGGACCTTAAAAAAATAAAAATAAACATAAAAAGGGGAGAGAAAGGGTGAAGAATCGATGCATGAAAATAGTATCCCTAAGTTTAAATTATTATTATTATTATTATTATTATTATTATTATTATTATTATTATATTATTATTATTATTGTTGTTGTTGTTGTTCAAAATGAGCAAACATTCACCAGTAAACACCATAAATTAATCAAATTTCAATAGGACAGAATCCCTCTCGTGTTCAAAAAGAAAAAAAGAAAAAAAAATAACCACTAAATAACGACACATAACAAACAAACATGAGAGGGAAGAGGGGAGTTATCCTCTTATATACGATAAGCTACTTCGAAATAAATGCTAATCAGTTCGCTAGTTCCCCCTTAAACATAACTGCCTAGTTGCGAATAAAATCTATATACGCATAGCTCGTTCGAGCCGAAGAATAATTTTGATTAAATTTCGCATTTTAAATAAATTTCACAAACAATATAGGAAATTTTGTCAATGGCATCTCAATCATAATGTCGGTAATGTCAAGTAAAAATAATGTTACATTACAAATTCGCACAGCGCATGATCTTAATTAGCTTCAATGGATCTGTCCTTAGTTCCAAAATAAAATTACCAGATTTCCAGGTGTTTAGTGCGAAACCTAAAAGGTTGGTTAAGTTCATACTTTAAAGGTCTTAAAGAAAAAGGGGGCCAAACTCCATCATCTAATTACAGAACGCCTCCTAGTAACTTGCAACTCCTTGGAAAAGGGGCTGAGTGATAAACACCTTAGAATAGTGATTCTCAACTGGTGGTTCATGGAACACTAGTGGTCCAAGATGATATTTTGGGTGGACCACAGCACATTCGCTATTTTCGGCAGTGGACAGATAAATAACCGACTATTCGCTTTAGTATGTCATTCTTATTCAAAAAATACGATGACAATCGTCAGGTTGTCATCTTTGTACAAGAAATATATCCAAATCTAAAATGTTTATTGTCTAAGCTTTATTTGTTGTTACTAAAATAGAGAGAGAGAGAGAGAGAGAGAGAGAGAAGAGAAGTGGTCCAGGATACTATTTCTATTAGGCTGGTGGTCCATGACCTAAAACGAGAACCACTGGCTTCTAAAAGATACTTAGTCCATAACAAGAAGTTTAATAAACATCTCGCTCTTCCCCTTCTCAGCGTAGAGGAAAATTTCAGAATCTACGGAAGAACTTATCGTACCTGGAGCCTTACCTCCCCCGTTAACGAAGTTACCTTAACCTCATTTACGGAATAAAAGCTTTAATGGAAGGATTTAGCGGTTCCTGCACCGGAATTCGATTGAGACGCGCGCCATCTTCGCCTAGCGACATTCACTTTATCGTAAACGCAATTATGGCGCCAACCCTTCATCTGCTACTTCCCATCACTAAGTAGTTTTCATTAATACATGCCAGTTCTTAAAATATTTTTGCACTTATTACGAGAAACATAAATTTCCAATTTTAAATGTAATCTGTATTTTTTCCCAGGATGCAAACCTACGCTTTCGTGAATGAAGGGAGTCGCGCAAGGCGCGCTTCGGCTGTCCTGATCAAAACAAAATCCTGTCGCCTTCCGTCTTTCATAAGCAGAATTACCCACAGTTAAATATACGATAGTACTGTCTTGGACTTGACTTCCAAGATATTCATTTTTAATTTAGTTGTATTCGATACTAATGACATAATTACGGCAGTTTAAAAGGCTTGAAAACAAGAGAAA
>NC_061089.1:72874773-72964773 GCF_015104395.2 Macrobrachium nipponense
ATATATATATATATATATATATATGTAGGTATATATATATATATATAAATGCATATATATATATAATAGATTATATATATATATATATATATCTTATATAAATGCATATATATATATATATATATATATATATATATAATATATATATATATAGAGAGAGAGAGAGACGAGAGAGAGAGAGAGAGAGAGAGAGAGAGAGAGCATCACGGAAGAAGTATCCGCACTGTATGTCATGAAATTTATTTTACTGAATTCTAACCCTCTCTCTCTCTCTCTCTCTCTCTCTCTCTCTCTCTCTCTCTCTCTAAATGTGCGTTTGTACATGCTTGTCAAAATAAAAGGAAGAGTTCATCGAACGAAAAGAAGAAGTTATTTACATACTGAAAAAACATTTTCTTTTACTGTTCAATTCCACCCATTTATTTTTCCCTTGAAAATCCCTTCAACCTTCCCCCGGGGCCCCCCACCCCCTCTCCGGGAGGTGCTATGACGTGTGATCTTCCCCACGACGAAAGAAATGACATTTCGTAACCATTCAACGTGAGGACGATTAGAAATCGTTCAAAAGAAAGTGAACCTAATAACTGAAAACAAAAGAAAAATGTTCAGCCCGATTCAAGGTCTGACTTTGAGCGTTGTAAAACAAAAAATATGAAGAAATCAAGAAACTACAAAGAATCAAATCAAACGATCGTATATCATTCCCTTCTGAAGCATTAATCCGCTACCAGAGACGATTCGTGTGAACTCCAACAAGCGATTTGACGAGACACTTCAACAAACTAGAGAAAAAATCTTCGCCCGCTGAAGAAGTGGGTCGTGCTATAATCTTCATTACCATCAACATTCGCACCGACCTATCATCCATCTCTTGGCACCCATGGGATGCACAGAGCCTCAATGAACTCGCGCCCTAATAATGCAACGGAACACAAGCGAACTTGATGACGCATGAAGTGCCAATGTATTTCAAGGCCTCACTGTGTGGTCTCCTAGGAACCTTCTCGTTCAATCATTCAAGGTCCTCATGCACGGGGGGCATTTTCAATCATTCAAAGGTCTTATAACTGCAAGGTGTCTCCATGGGAGACCTTGTCATTTCATGCAATGTTTCACGGTTTAGTTTTTAGGGGGTCCTTTGAATTTATTCAAGGGTACGTCTGAAAGGTCCCATGGAGACATTCTCAGTCATTCAAGGTCCCGTTCAAGGTCATAAAAAGGTCCTTTATATTCCATCAAATGGCATCACTCTAAGGATCTTTTTCAGTCACTCAACTTTCAAAGCGAGATTTCTTGGAGACCATTAATAAAATCCAAGGTGTTACTGAAAATTCCCTCAGGATACTATCAATTTCTTCAAGGTCTTGCAACAAAAGTCTCAAATTAGCTATTAATTCCCAGTTCTCAAAGGAGCCTTTTGAAGTCATTCGAATTCTCGTTCCAATGCAGACTCAAGTAGAAAACTGTTCGATGAAAACCTTTTTACATTTCTCTTACGATAAAAATTTTCTATGACGTCTCAGGTTCACTAAAATAGGAAAATACTATTCAGTGAAAAAACTGCACTAAGTTCCATTATCCTCGAGGTATTTTTACTAAAAAATAAGTGCTCCTTTCAATACAAAAAGTAGTTATAATAAATAATGTAAGATACAATCTTTAAGCAGAGTCAATTAGTTATAATAAATAATGTAAGATACAATCTTTAAGCAGAGTCAATCTATCCATAAAATATGCAATCTCTTAAAAGCGCCAAGACCAAAAAGGGATGATCAACTTCAACCCCTTTTCCAGCCCGGGCTCGGACGTTATACGTCAGGAAACAAGGCGTGATCCGACCTCCAGCTTACTCGAGGCACGTGCTAAAATCTACGGTCAAATGGAGCGTTGCTTCACCAACTAAAGTTAAAAGAAATACGCTACATTTTAATAAAATAATTCTTCTGCACTGTTTAACAGGCACATTGTTTTTTTTTTTTTTTTTACATTTTCATTATAATAAATAAATATATCATAAATATCCTATCCTAAAATTCCTGTATCTTTAGCTCGACGCAATACACCTTTTTCAGACCTTTTTAGCTTTCCTACCCCCCCTTCCCCCACAAGAACAACAACAAACAACTACAACACAAAGTAGTTTGTAAGCTTACCCACGAGTATGCAAAAAACATATACGGGGAAAAAAAGCCAAAGATTGGCAACAGAGGGAAAGAAACAGTCTTCCTCACGAGTCATGAGTAGCCAGTGCTTGGAAGCCCCAGGTCTCCCGTGGGTGAAACGGGGGATTGGGCAGGACTCATTCCTATTTGTGGGCCGCCCCTGGGGAACGGTGCCCAAATGCAATGACTTGTCACTTGCACCTGTTGCTCATTAGTGACCTGTAAAGCTTAAAACATTAATGGCGCCGGAAGTTGAACCCCTACGGTAGCTATATATTCCTCGAAAGAGGAAAACGTATAGTGGAAAATATACATAAGTTATATGAGTGAATATTTGTATCTAAAACAAATTACAAATTCATTGAGAGGAAGAAGAAGAGAGAAATCATATCAGTTACTGATACCACACTTAAATATATACAAAAATTAAGATAATGTTAAATACTCAATTTAAGGAAGAAGAAATTATGTCAATTACTGTTACCACAGTTAAAGATATAAAAAAAATAAGATAATGTTAAATACTTATTTAGACCGAAAGTACTTCTTTCTTTCTATCCCCCTAATTTTCGCAATCAGGTATTTTAAATAACTTAAACTTGCTGCTGAATCGAAAATAGAGAAAAAGACAATTCTAAACTCCAAACCGCCTAATTAATCTTCCGTGAAGACTTTCTATCAAGGACTTTCATCATTTCTAGAGTCAAGAGTCTTATAATTAATCGATTCTTATAGGATCTTCAAGTGGTGATTCTGCACGCCTTCCAGCCCGTTATAACTTCTCTCTCTCTCTCTCTCTCTCTCTCTCAGGAGATTTCCTAGGCTCTGCTACTTACTCACTCATTACGTGACTTGGCATCCACCATATAAGTTTTAATTTTAAAATCTCTAACACTGTTTGTAACTTTATCAAATTAAGACCACATCGAGCTCTGGACCCAGGATTTGTTTTTTTTATTTTTTTTTTTTTTTTAATTTTTTTTATGGCCACCTCTCTTCTTCCACGTGGAATACTTCCTCGTCGTTTTATGCCACGACTGTAATACAGGTTCTTTTCCTACGAGTGCGCGCGCACGCACACACACGACACACACACACACATATATATATATATGTATATATGTATATATATAGTATATATATATATGAGAGAGATATATATATATATATAAAGTTTGCCACTTTTTAACACTGACCCGCAGATTAAACCAAGAGAATAACTTGATGGACGCAGAATGCTACAAGAATCTCTCTCTCTCTCTCTCTCTCTCTCTCTCTCTTAGAACTAAGAACAGGGTGCCTTTCGAAAATCATGTATCACAAATCCAGTCACGTCCCACTTATGAAAGGAAAAGTGGTGATACGAAACGCCCTTCCCTTCTCTCTCTCTCTCTCTCTCTCTCTCCAAAGGTAGAAGAACTGCATGCATATTCATTTCTCATCTGTATACAGCACAAACTGCGCTACTTCTCCAAGAAACACATGAATCCAAAGGGGGTCCGGAGACCGACTTGGTTTTTTTTTCTACCAAGAATATTTCCAAAGGTATTTCTTAAACAGTCCCCTTCCTCCCTCCCCCAGATCCCCCTCTCTCGTATTAATAAAGCCCCCTGGTTATCCCCTTTAAAGTAAATGGGTGGAGTTTTTAACAAGGAGGGATTAAGGGATTGGGTGTTCCTCCCCCCCCCAAAAACTAAAAAAAAACCTTGTTGTTAGCCCATCCCAGGAGGAAGAGACATCGTGTGCTCACTTATCTGTAGGAGCAAGTTTTACTGTGCATTCACAGTATCCTAATGAGTTTGCCTAGCTTTCTTTTAAACTCCTCTTCCACACTGTTGCTATTTACGACTTCTGGTGGCAGTTTATTCCATGTGTCACATACATTGTATGTAAAGAATTTCAAGGCCACATATCTTGTATGTAAAGAAGTTCCCACAGTGGGATGTGTTGTATCTCTTCAGTTCTAGTTTCTATCCATTATTTCTTGTGGTTTTCTTTTAACGTAAATAGGTCACTGACTACTTTTGTTATGCTATTCCGCTTAGCAATAAAAAAAACTTTTTTCTTGTGTTTTCTTACAAACTCTTATTTAAGATATCTTATCTTACCAATTCTAACTTGAGATATCGTAACTAATCTCAAGGGTAAATCATCACCTTCATTTATATATATTACTGTTTTCTGTCTTTAACAAAAATGTCGCTATTACCAATTTAATATCAAATCAACGGATACTTTTAGATACATATACAAATAAATAAACAAATAAATAATTTTTTCATCTTTATTTTCTCTCGAGTGTTTTATAGTGGTAGTAATATTACTGGATGGAAGAAGATATCGTAATATACATTTATGTTCGACTGTACTTATATATATATTATCTTATTTAATATTTTTTATTAATTTTTATTATTACTTTATATATATTTATTTTTAAATATTATATTACTAAGGATATCGTAATATTAAATATAAATTTTAACAGTGGGTATTGATTCGTGCGGGTAGACGCGCATGCCTCGTGACGGTGAATTTTTTTTTTCTTAATTTTTTTGAGGTGTTTTATAGTAGTTTAATATTACTGGATGCGAAGAAGAATCGTAAATATAAATTTATGTTCGTGTACTTGCCTATATATACTATATATTTTCTATATTTATATATCATATATTATATATATATATATATATATATATATATAACATACATAACATACTAGTATATATATATAATTATATAATTATATATATATATATATTATTATATATATATATATATATATACTATATTAAGACACGACACATAAATTCTATATACGCATATCTTCTTCCATCAGTCATATTACAACACTACTATAAAAGACTCAAGAAAAATTAAGAAAAAATTAAAAAATTCACCCGTCAAGAGGATGGCGTCACCCGCAACGAATCAATACCACTGTACATTTAATCCCAGTCCTAACTGCCTAACTAAAGCTTGTGATACTTAAAGAGGGCAAACACACACACACAATGAGAGACGACAACGGGGAAGATATATTTTAAATGGAGAGATGGATGGGGATGTGATCTTCGAGGCCCCCCAGACCTGGCCATGGGGTCAGCCAAATTTTAAATAGGGGGGAGTGGGGGGGGAGAGAAATTGAGAACTTGTAAAAAAATCGGGGCCAGAAATTTTAAATTGGAAAAGAAAAATTAAGAATTTGTAAAGTTGAAAAATTTAAGCGCGAGAAAAAACCTACGACTAAAAATTTAAAGACAGAGAGAGAGAGAGAGAGAGAGAGCGAGAGAGAGAGAGAGAGATACTTACTACGATTTGAAAGGATGAGAAAACGTACAGTATATAATATATATATATATATTATATATATATATATATCATATATAATATATATATATATATACACGTGTATATAAAATATCAAATAAATATATTATATATATATATATAGATATATATATATATATATTATATATATATATATATATATAGATATGAAAATTGAAAACTACGATTAAAGGTCAGAACCGCCCACCCCTTCCCCCTCCCCCCCGCCCCAACTATGCAAAAATACCCATCGGTTAAAGACAGGCTCTCCGCTTTTCAACACCGCGTATTCATATACATTTAAAAAAGCTCCCCCATTCTGTATATATGTAGATGTGTATGAGCGATTCTCCTTTTAATTAAAAATTCCGCTTTAATTCCCCCCCACCCTTTCCCCCATTAAAAGAAAACACCATTTATAACACTAAACCTCTATTGAACAAAAAGAAAATGAAAAATGTTCGGCCTTCGCCCTGGATATGCAAAAAGACCTCTCACGATCAGACGTGAAAGGGTAATACGTAGCTCCATATGCCTCCATTACGTAACCGTGATGCTTCTTTGAACTTCACAGCACAGAGAGAGAGAGAGAGAGGTGAGAGAGAGAGAGAGAGAAGAGAGAGAGAGATTGAGAGAGAGAGAGAGAGAGAGAGAGAGAGAGAGGTTGGTTTAATCTCACACAACCTCTATTATAACAATTGAGAGAGAGCGTGAGAGTTTGATTAACAAAACCTTTATTACAGATAGACAACTGAGAGAGAGAGAGAGAGAGAGAGAGAGAGAGAGAGAGAGAGAGAGAGAGGAGGTTCATTTTCACCAAACCTTCATAACAGATGCAAAATTTCTCGATCTCTCTCCCTATTTTTCGAGAGAGAGAGAGAGAGAGAGAGAGAGAGAGAGAGAGAGAGAGAGAGAGAGAGAGAGAGAGAGAGAGATTTAATATCACAAAACCTTCATTATGGATAGGAAAACTTCTCAGTGCTCGAGAGACATCAAAGAAACGCCAAGCCATACATAAGGGTCTGATGATGACGTTTGCCGTCCATATGAACCGAGTGGAGAGATCGTCTGTCATTTCAATATTTGTTTAAAAAAAGAAAATAAAAAGAAAGATATTAAAACCTTCTGGAAATATCAATGCTTTGCCATTATTACTGCTGGATAATGACTCCTGCTGAAGCTGGATTTATCAACAGGATTTCCTGGTCATATATATAGCTAATATTTTTTTTAGATCTGAGCAGCGGATAAAATGGAATATGGGAAATATAGTAACTACACTTTTCATAATAATTCTTTCATAAAGGAATATTATTATGCATTTATAACTATACTTTATACAAGAAGAATGACTCAGCACATGCAATGTTTATAAGCATTAATATATGCATTGCAAGCATGTAAAATAACTGTGAAGAGAGAGAGAGAGAGAGGCTTACTTTCACAAAACCTTCATTATACATAAAAAATTTCGAGAGAGACAGACAGACAGAATGTTCAATTTCACATAATCTTTATTACAGATAACAACATTTCTCGACACAGACACAGAGAGAGAGAGAGAGAGAGAGAGGAGAGAGAGAGAGAGAGCGCAACACTTCCACAGAGTTCAAATCCCACCCGGTAACTTGCAAAAAAAAACCCCCCAAAAAAAAAACAAAAAAAAAAATGGGGGAGGGCTGAGTTGGCGGCGACGACCCATCAGAAACGGGGGCCAAATTCCCCCGCTCCGCCTGTGACGGGGTACACTTGCTCCAATGCACTTGAACCGCTGCACATTTTTCAAAGTCTGGCCGAAATGACAGCCCGATAACGAACGGAACAACACTATCCCTTTAAGGTTCCTCTCACGTTTAATTAACTAATCAGGAATATAGTTATCACAGGAGTAAAAAAAAAAAAATTTACCCACCATACACCGGCACCATTTCAGTCCAATTAAACTCTCTCTCTCTCTCTCTCTCTCTCTCTCTAGCTTCCCGATAACAGAAATGAGTACTGGAAACTACCAGGTTACGATCTTCTTATCTGAGTGTTGCGTGGCTCGATTTCTGCGTAGATATTTGCAAGGTAAACCGGACAGGTCGTATAGAATTATTATACAAGAGGTATGCATTCTTACGGGGATCGCTACAAAATCACATACAGGGAAGTGTTATAATACACACTATACATAAGTGAGTATATATATATATATATATATATATATATATATATATTATATATATATATATATATATAATAACCTAAAAAATATTTAATATATATATATTATATAAAATCCTTTTTAAATCCACGGTAGAAAGGTGAATTGAAACAGGACTAGGAACAAGTACTTTTGTTTTGTAGTATATTCTACATTTTCAAGTTCACACTGAAAATGTAGAATATACTACGGAGGTACTTTGTTCCAAGTCCCTATTTCATTCGCCTTTCTACCGTGGATTTAAGGATGTTCTCAAGTACGTGTTCCTTCGGCTTACATTAGATATATATATATATTATATATATATATATATATATATATTTTATATATATATATAATATATATAAAAATAAATATATATATATATATATTAATATATATATCCCCCCCATATATATATATATCGAGCTACAAATGTCCTTTAATATCTAATTCGCTCTACCTCGGAATTAATATATTTTCATATATGTTTAACCGAGGGGGAATTTATTAAGCGATAATAGAATTGGCGGCCGACAGGCGCGAACCATCGACCCTCTCAACCTTCCAGGATTGCCGATTTTCTATTATCGCTTAATAAAATTCCCCCCTCGGGTTTAATCATATATGAAAATATATTAATTCCGAGGTAGAGCGAATTAGATATTAAAGGACATTTGTAGCTCGATATATGTACATGAATCACGGTAATTTGATTGACTTGTATATATATATACATATATATATCCTTAGAAGACGGAGCTGCAGCTCTAGGTACATCTCATCAGGGGAACCATAGGGAAAGGCATCGTACTCAGGTACATTTATTTCGCCAACGTTTCACGACTCATAGTCGCATTCTCAAGGCTATAATTAAAGATAAACACACGAACATTAAAACTACGCACTGCATAATTCATAAAAATTACGCAATACTTAAAAATTCCATGAACATCAACATCAGAATGTAGAACATTTAAAAATTTATGAATCTCTTAAAACAGCAAAACATACTGAGCGCTAAAATTATGTACAGTACAGTTACATTAAAATTATTTAAAAATTACAGAAAAAAGCATACAAAAATTAAATTACACTAAAACAGTAATGCTATTCTGTACCTTATCCACTGCCCGTCCTTTGCGAGGATAAGGTAAAGAATAGCCTTACTGTTTTAGTGTTATTTATTTATTTTTAATTTTTTTATACCCCTACCATAATTTTTGTATGCTTTTTCTGTAATTTTTAAATAATTTTAATGTGACTGTAATGTACATAATTTTAGCGCTCAGTATGTTTTTCTGTTTTAAGAGATTCATAAATTTTTAAATGTTCTACATTCTGATGTTGATGTTTATTGAATTTTTAAATATTGCGTAATTTTTATGAATTATGCAGTACGTAGTTTTAATGTTCGTAAGTTTATCTTTTAATAATTGCCTTGGAGAATGCGACTATGAGTCGTGAAACGTCGGCGAAATAAATTGTACCTGAGTACGATGCTTTCCCTATGGTTCCCTGATGAGATGTCATACATATATCTATATATATATATATATATATATATATATATATATATATATATATATATATATATATATATGTATATATATATATATATATATATATATATATAGATATATATATATATATATCCAATATATATATATATATATATTATATATATATATATAGCCAATACCTATATATATATATATATATATATATTATATATATATATATATAGTATTATAGATATATATATATATATTGGATATATATATATGTGTATATATATATATATATATATATATATATATATGGTCAAGTATACAGAAAAGTATGATATTATTAAAGCATGTATATCAGAGGGTCTGCATGAATGAATTACAGCCCTGCTTAATATGGAATATTACTATTCCATGTCTGGACTTTGTTTATCGTCAGGAACGTGTACTAACATCCAGATTGATTTTGAAAAAGATAAGAGAAATATACCTCGTTGTTGCAACTAACTGCTCACAGAGAGAGAGAGAGAGAGAGAGAGAGAGAGAGAGAGAGAGAGAGAGAGAGAGAGAGAGAGAGAGAGAGAGAGAGAGAGAGAGGCAAATAACAATCAGCAAAATAAAGAATATAATACTCCAGTTAAATCCAAGGTGAAAAGATTATTATATACACATTTCTGATGCCTATAACTAAACCTATAATGAACCAAACAAAAACGTCTTTCAGTTTTCTTCGGAATATCGACAGACAAACCTACAAAATTACTATGTATAACATGTTTACTTATAAGTATTTACATTTTATTTACTCAACACTCGAGATAGGGCCTGAAAGTACTAGTGTGTTGTTTAGTACAATAAAATGTAAATACTTATAAGTAAACACGTTATACACAGTAATTTTGTGGGTTTCTTTTTCAATAAGTCTAAAATTTCACATCCGCAAAAAAAAAAAAAAAAATCACTAAATCCATTGACCTACTGGTTGACGAAATGACCTCAATATAGTAAAGTAAATAAATAAAATAAAATAAAATAAAAAATGTGGCGCAGCATCTGTAAATAAACAATACTTCAGAAAGGAAACATAGACATCGTAGGAGAAGGCATCACTGGCACTGACACCTCCATTTCGATGCAGATTCCTGGAAAGCAATTCCAGAATTCCATGAGAAATGGACCGTCTGTTTGCTTAGTTATTTTATTGTTTTTTTTTTTCGTGTAATCTATGGATGAACTGAGAACATGGCGTTTCCAGATCGTAATCTTGTTTTTTTTTTCTGGTAATGTCACCATCATCACCATACACCTGGCTAATCACAACGAGTAACTGTATTGTCCAGAAACGATTAGATTCCTTTGCAAAGTTCTACAATCGCAATTTATTGCCCGGAAATATCTGGATTCATTTGCAAAGTTTGAAGTGGATCACTCGTTTAAACATTATTAAAAAAAATGTCACTGACTGATTCGCCGCCTTGCGAATCCGCACTTGTTCTTACGAATATCCTAATCTATCACAAATTTTTTGTTTTTACATTCTTAACTTCGAACACTACACTACACTCTACTCTATCACTGAAAACAATTGCAAGAATAAAAAAAAAAAAAACTTTAGGGCACCTTGATGAGGAAACTTTTCACATTCTTCACATCACAAAAAAAATAATTTTTCTTTTTTAAAAGTTGCACGAGACGCGTAATCTTTCCTTTATTTATCACCTTCATACCCAACGAATGCCAAAAGAGGACACAGCGATGCCCACGGATGCTTCAGCAAAACACACACGCGCAAACATACACAGAAACACGATGCTTCGCCCTACTGCCGAAGAGCTAGAACAACTCTATCTCTCTCTCTCCCCAACCCGTGAGAGACGAAGGTTATCACTCTCCTCACGGGTAGGGGGGGTGGGGAGGGGGCGCTAACGCTACTACCCCCGCTGACGACGACACCGTAGGAACGCCGCTGCAGGGAAAGAGCTTCGGCT
The DNA here is from genome assembly GCF_015104395.2 of Macrobrachium nipponense. NCBI lineage: Eukaryota > Metazoa > Arthropoda > Malacostraca > Decapoda > Palaemonidae > Macrobrachium > Macrobrachium nipponense. The sequence continues at coordinate 72,885,947 of NC_061089.1, forward strand.
ACAACACACCTGCGCCTCTGCGGGCTGTCACGGACGCGGTACAACCGACACTGAACTAAGCCATCGCCTCTCGGGCCCCCTTGTGAGCTGCCCAAGCTACCTCGCACACACACACACACACATACACACACAGTCTCTTCTCTCTCTCTCTCTCTTAGAACTCCTTTGCCACCGAAGTCTCAAAAAAATAAGCTACCTGGCACAGACACATATCATCTACCTCTATCTACGAAGAACTCCTTTTCCACCGGCCTCTAAAACAAAAAATAAACAAGCTACCTCACCTAACCACCACACACACACACACACACACACACACACACACACACATACACATACACATACACACAGTCTCTCTCTCTCTCTCTCTCTTCTCTCTCTTAGAACTCCTTTGCCACCGAAGTATCAAAAACAAAAGAAGCTACCTGGCACACACACATATCATCTACCTCTATCTAAGACTTCTTCCCACCGACCTATATATATATATATATATATATATATATATATATATATATATATATATATATATATATATATGTATATATATATATATATATATATAAAAGCTACCTCACACACGTTTACAATCTCCCTATCTCCACCTGATACCTCTCAAAAAAATAAATAAAAATAAATAAATTAATAAATAAAAAGCTACCTTTCAAACATACAATCTCCCTTTATCTAAGACCTCTTTTGCCACCGACCTCTAAAAAACAAAGTTACCTCACAAATACACACACACACACAATCGCCCTCCATCTAAGACCTCCTTTGTCACTGACTCTCATAAAAAAAAAAAAAAAGTACCTCACACAGGACACATACAATCTCCCTATCTAAAAACTCCTTTGCCATCGACCTCGAAAAAAACAAACTTAGCACAAATCACACACACACACAATCGCCCTCCATCTAAGACCTCCTTTGTCACTGACCTCTCATAAAAAAAAAAAAAAAACTACCTCACACAGACACACATACGCCTACATACAATCTCCCTCTATCTAAAAACTCCTTTGCCATCGACCTCTGAAAAACAAACTTACCTCACAAATACACACACACACACCATCGACCATCTAAGACCTCCTTTGTCACTGACCTCTCATAAAAAAAAACTACCTCACAGAGACACACACACACACACATACGCCTACATACAATCTCCCTTTATCTAAGAACTCCTTTGCTACCGACCTTTAAAAAAAAAAAAAAAAAAAAAGAAAGAAAAAAAAAAAAAAAACTGATCACAGTCTCTTATCTACAACTGCTACTTCTTTTTCACCCTCCTCCTCTTCCTTCTTCTCCTCCAACTTTGTCAAAAGAAGTTTCCCAACCACGAAGCTGCTAATAAAAACAATCAAGAACCGGCTGAACGCATACCATTACCCTGTGAAGACGATGGCGCCTGTCATCTCCAATCTCACTTTCAAATTCACCCGCTTCGTAGTAAATCGCCTGCACTGCGATGGTGTTCTCTTACTTCTCTAACTGAACAGAACAGAATACAGAATCTACGCCACGGCCAAGCACTGGGACCTATGATCTCATAGGTGTAACAGGAGGAAAAGCTCGCAGTTGCACTATGAATCAACTGTCAGGAGATGGTGGAAATGTCAAGGGGGAAGAAAAGGAACATGAACGGAGGTACAGTAAAAGGAATGAAAGGGGTTGCAGTTAGGGGTCGATGGGACGCTGCAAAGGACCTTATGTAACGCCTATAGTGCACCAAATGAGGTTCACTGACGGCACTAACCCCCCAATGGGGTTTCATAACTTGAAAAGACTAAACTTGAAGGACTAATTATCAGTCACCTCCACCTCAATTAAACTTCACCATCGTCAATCAATAATAATAAATCATCTACCTCACTGACCTTGTTTGAACCTAAATTTCAGCAACCTATCAAAAATTAATATGGTCCCCCTTGCTCTCATTACACGGCAACGCGGGAACTTCTGAGCAGTTCTATCAAGCAACCTAGTGCTTCTTCCTAATGAAGTTCTTTCAAAACAGTAATTCATCTGGGTCAAAACTACCGGGGCCTATGAAGTTTTCACGATGCAGAAACTTCCTTGGAAGTTATGACCCATTCTTTGCTTTCCACTGACCCATTCTGTTAAATTTCTTTTTGTTTTTTATACAGTCCTGGGGAAAATACGTGAAACCACCTTCTTGTCTCAACGGTAATATATAGAAGCTGAAATGTTACGGCCCACTCTTTGCCTTCCACTGACCCATTTGTTAAATCTTTTTATTATTCATTTTTTATACAGTCCTCGAGAAAATACGTGAAACCACCAGCTCCCTGTCTCAAAGGTAATAATATCCTGAAGCTAAAATCTGTAAGCCACTTGCCCCCATTCTCGTAGAAATATAACGGGTTCCCCAAATTCACCCAAACAGTGAACATCTGAACCACAACAATGACATCTTTCAACGTAAATCAAACGATGCCAGTGTGGTCTGTGTTTATCTGGCAAGGTCACTAAACTGTGTGTGAGAGAGAGAGAGAGAGAGAGAGAGAGAGAGAGAGAGAGAGAGAGAGAGAGAATAATGCTGCGGTCCGTGTTTCTCAGGGAAGGTCACTAAACTCTGTGCGTGTGTGCAGTATGAGAGAGAGAGAGAGAGAGAGAGAGAGAGAGAGAGAGAGAGAGAGAGAGAGAGAGAAATAAGCCTCTTCATCCTAGGCAAACTAAATGGTCTAGAAACACGGCAGACGGCAGTTCCACAATTCAGAGGGGGGAAAAGGTACGATTTAACTGGCGTCCATATATTCGTCTCAAAGCCAACAACCATTTCGTCCCAGTATACGTCATGATTAAGGCAACGATAAATCATACGCCTGAGCACACTCCCCCACAAAAATGAGAATTTATCACATAATTTTCAGAGAAATCTGAGAATTTATCCCACAATTTTCAGAGGAAAAATAGAGTTTATCCCACAATGATCAGAGAAAAGTGAGAATTTATCCCATAATTTTCTGAGAAAACTGAAAATTTATCCCATAATTTTCAGAGAGAAAATGAGAATTTATCCCATAATTTTCAAAGAACACCTAGAATTTATCACACAATTTTCAGAGAAAATAAGAGAATTTATCCCACAATTTTCAGAGAAAATATGAGAATTTATCCCACAATCTTCAGAGAAAAAAGGAAAATTTATTTCACAATTTTCTGAGAAAAAAATAAAAATTTATCCCACAACATTCAGAGAAAAATTAGAATTTATTCCACAATTTTCAGAAAAAACTGAGATTTTATCCAGCAATTTTCAGAGAAAAAAATGAGAATTTATCCCACAATTATCAAAGTAAAATTAGAATTTATCACACAATTTTCAGAGAAAAAATAAGAATTTATCCCACAATGATCAGAGAAAGAAAATGAGAATTTATCCCACGATTATCAGAGAAAAAATGAGAATTTATCCCACAATTATCAAAGAAAACTGAGTTTATTCCACAATTTTCAGAGAAAAAATGAGAATTTATCCCGCAATTTTAAGAGAAAAATGAGAATTTATCCCACAATTTTCAGAGAAAAAAATGAGAATTTATCCCACAATTTTCAGAGAAAAAATGAGAATTTATCCCACAATTTTCAGAGAAAAAATGAGAATTTATCCCGCAATTTTCAGAGAAAAAATGTGAATTTATCCCGCAATTTTTAACGAGAAAAAATGGAGAAATTTATTCCCACAATTTTCAGGAAGAAAAATTAAAATTTATTCTCCCACCAATTTTCAGAGAGAAAAAAAAAAAATGGAGAATTTATCCACAACAATTTTAATGAGAAAAATGAGGAACGTTTATCCCACCAGTTTATCAGAGAAAAAAAATTAGAAGTTATGCCTTAACAATTTTCAAAGAAAAAATGAGAATTTATCCCACGATTATCAGAAAAAAAAAGAGAATTTATCTCAAAATTATCAGAGAAAACTGAGAATTTATCCCAAAATGTTCAGAGAAAATTGAGAATTTATCACACAATTTTCATAGAAAATTAGAATTTATCCCACAATTATCAGAGAAATCTGATAATTTATCCCACAATTTTCAGAGAAAATATTAGAATTTATCACAATTTTCACATAAAATGAGAATTTATCCCACAATTGTCAGAGAAAAATGAGAATTTATCTCATAATTTTCAGAGAAAACTGAGAATTTATCCCACAATTTTCAGAAAAAATTAGAATTTATCCCACAATTATCACGGAAAAAATGAGAATTTATCCTACAATTTTCAGAAAAAAATGAGAATTATCAGACAATTTTCAGAGAAAAAATCAGAATTTATCCCACAATTTTCGAAGAAAACTGAGAATTTATCTCACAATTATCAGAGAAAAATTAGAATTTATCCCAAAATTATCAGAGAAAACCGAGATTTTATCCCAAAACATATTTAACAAAAACATCAACCCTTTGAGAAGGAGACTTCAGATCTTGACAGCTTTCTTGACACGTGTAGATTAGTGTGATACCTTCTTCTTCTTATCCTTCACCCCTCAGATTATCAAAGAGATAAAGAAAACGAGAAGAAGAAAGAAGACGGAAAATAAAAAAAAAAGATTACCCTTCTCTGTCAGCGTCAAATCTTCCCCTCGCCTCTTTTCTTGCATAAAAGAATGATCAATGACTTATCATAAAAAGTAGAAATATTCGCCAATAAAATGGAAGAGACCATTTACGCACATGACGTGGGTTGGGGCACGGAATTGACCTTCAAAAAAATAAAAGTTTGGTCTCATCAAGGAGAATATTATTAGGAACCTCCAAAAACAAGATGGGTCCCAATTGGGTATTTTTCATGACTTTTATTAGGTCCACTTCAAGAAAGAAGTCCTTTGTTCGAAATGACTGACTTTTTGGGTGCTTTACACACAAGCGTATTTGCATGAATATAAGAACGGACATTATATCTATCTATCTATCTATCTATCTATCTATCTATCTATCTATCTATCTATCTATATATATATATCTCTATATATATATATATATATATATATATATATATATATATAAACTCCTTGAGTATAACTTATAATACCTCAATAATCAGTGGCTAAGAGTTAAATGCAAGTGAGGAACTGTGAGAGAGAGAGAGAGAGAGAGAGAGAGAGAGAGAGAGAGACAGGGGGGGGGGGAGGGGGGGCGAGAGGGGATGAGAGAGAGAGAGAGAGGCCTGTGTAAACGAACCAATCGATACAATGTAATAATCTGCACTTGTTTACCTCTCAAGTGAGAGAGAGAGAGAGAGAGAGAGAGAGAGAGAGAGAGAGAGAGAGAGAGAGAGAGAGCTCATCAATAACGAACACAAATACTTCACAAAAACCAGATCATATCGTTAGTCTTTCTTTCACTTAATGTAAAGCTCTTTTTACTACGATTGCATGAGACCCTCTCAATAAACTTTCAATTTGTCGCTTAAGTAAACGTTTTCAGCTCAGGCCGATATATCTTGAGAGAGAGAGAGAGAGAGAGAGAGAGAGAGAGAGAGAGAGACGCATAGTATCTGCACAACGACGCTTTAGTGAACACGGATCAAAGGTAGATCAGTCGTGAAACCTTCCACAGAGAGAGAGAGGAGACCGAGGAGAGGAGGAGAGAAGAGAGAGAGAGAGAGAGAGAGAGAGAGAGAGAGAAGGGGGGGATTAAAAGTGCTCCAGTGAGGATTACCTTTTGAGGATTACCTTTAGAAAACATGGAACAAATCCATCATCTTTTTTCATTTTTTTAATAATTTCTCGAGCGAATCGGAAATTCAAACTGCGTGGACGTGAAAGAAAATAAAGCTATCCCTAACTAAGCTGTGAAAAAAAAAACAAGAAGCATCCCTCCGAAACCATTATTTAAAAAAAGACAGAAATTGAAACAAATTCAAACAAAATTCAATAAGGGACTTTTAAAATACCCCTCTCGCTTGCAAAAAAAAAAGAAAAAAAAGAAAAAAAAGCACCAATTAAAACAGATGAACTTTTAATTCTGCTTCTCTTTCATCTGTAAAATTAAAACCAGCCACTGGATGAATGCAAAATGCAAATTGTCGCGGTTTTAATTTTTAATTCCGGCAATTTTCAATTAGGAGATAATATACATCGCCCAAAAGAACAGTAGAACGAATGATTCTTTCTTTATATTAAAATGTCTGTGTTCTTTTCTTTCTTCTGTTTAATACCTTATTATTTTATAACTGAAAACAGACTCATAATCTTTTATAATAACTGAAATTAAAATATTTTCTTATAAACTGAAATCAAAATATTTTCTTAAATAATTTTCTTATAACTGAAATCAAAATATTTCTTTTAACTGAAATCAAAATATTTTCTTAAAAGTGATATCAAAATATTTTTTTAATAAATTTCCTTACAACTGGAACCAAAATATTTTCTTTTAACTGAAATAAAAATATTTTCTTAAAAAACCGAAATCAAAATCATAATTTTCTTCAACTGAAATAATTATATTTTCTTATAACTGAATTCAGTATCATATTTTCTTTTAACTGAAATAGAAAATCACATTTCCTTATAACTGAAATCAATATAAATTTCCTTTGAAATGAAATTAATATGAAAAATTTTCCTCAAAACCTTCATCAGAATCAAGAACTATTACAACTGAACTCAAAACCATATTTTCTTAAAACTTAAATCAAAGTCACTATCTAAATTTTCATATATATCCTCCTCCGGATAACGTCGTATCTCACCATACGTCAACAATATATAAAATATAAAAACTCAGCTTTTGGCAAATAAAATTAAAAAAGTATTATATGCATTTTCATTTCAACGGTAAGGTGTTTTCATTTGAACAAAATCCTAGGATTGTCGCGGTCAGAATAAAAAATAATCCAGCTTGAGGTATACTGGGGTAAATTGAACAGCTGCTCGTCATATCCCCCCCCCCCCCCCCCCCTCTCTCTCTCTCTCTCTCTCTCTCTCTCTCTCTCTCTCTCTCTCTCTCCTCACCGAAACTAGTTCAAACGCTGGGTTATTCCAACCAAAATAAAGCACTTAGATTCTATTCACGAATCCTAAACCGTATATATCTTATCCGAACACAAAAAATTTTTCTTATAAAAAGAAGGGTGTCGTAACAATGAACAACGGGCTTATCATCTACAAGCTTGTAGTTCAAGAATGAAACCTACACTTAAGCTTCCTTAACAGCACGTCAGCCCTTCTTTTTTTTATGGTTCCTTCTAGACAACACGCATAAACGGCAAACTTTTAATACCGTATCACTTATAAATAAAAGCTATTCGTATAATAAAAGTGGTCATGAGTGAATAATGCTAATTTTAGCCATCGCATCAAAAGGCCCGTTCCATTAACCTCTGTAGTACACTTTAGTGATCTCTTTGAGCTGTTAATTATAATTGAAGGTAAAAAAAATTGTCATAAATTCGTAAACATAAATGTGCGATTAATAACATTTTCTATTTACAATATGCATGATATCTACTTAAAGCTGGTTAAATCAAGAAAAAAAATATACAGCCGTTTTAAACCAAGAACATCAATCAAAAGAATACACACAACCTTTCGAAAGTGGAGCTTTTATAAAATAAATAATACTTTTTATTTTAATATTCAAAGACGTAAAATGAATTTTTCACTCTTGTTCAAATATCGAAAAGAAAAATACCCAACCGGTGCGAGACGAACTTTAGTATACGTACAATAACCACGGCCTCAGGAGGCTTCCATTCGCTCTCTGGACCAGAAACGACCCAAAACATCGTTCCTTTTTTTAGGTAAGTTTCTTGAATAGTGGCTGCTTCGGATGACCAGCCTATTCAGTGCTGCCAGATACTGATCGATTGGATGCCACATCTAATGAACTGGACTAAAGGGGATTTGTAGTGTTACCAGATAGTCGATTTTATATAATTAAAGAGGAGTTGTAGTGTTACCACATAGACGATTTTAAATAATTAAAGGAGAGTTTTAGTGTTACCAGATAATTGATTTTGTATAATTAAAGGGGATTTAGTAGGGTTACCAGATAATCAATTTGATGTTACATCTAATGAACTGGATTAAAGGTGATTTGTAGTGCTACCAGATTAAAGGGGATTTGTAGCGTTACCAGAAAATCGATTTTGTACAATTAAAGGGGATCTGTAGTGTTACCAGATAGTCCAGTTGATGCCACTTCTAATGAGCTGGATTAAAGGGGATTTGTAGTGTTACCAAATAATCGATTTTATATAATTAAAGGGGAGTTGTAGCGTTACCAGATAATCGATTTTATATCATCAAGGGGATTTTCAGTGTTACTAGACAGTCGATCTGATGCCACACTTTACGAACTGGATTAAAGGGAATTCGTCTTCAGCAAAGAGATAAGAACATGAGTACCAATTTCAACACGGGCGTTCCACGCAAGCAATGAATACAGAGATAAAAGGTCTGAATTTCGCACTGGCCCATTCCTGTCATTGACAACTGTCAAAAACTGTCAAATCGGTTTCTTGCTGTAATGGAGCAGCCACCCTGTGGAAGTTGGCCAATTGGAACTTCCGAAGTTGAAGAGAAGATACAACGCATTTCTACCCTAAAATAGTTCTCTTCGTATTTTAATCATTTACTTAAATTTTAACCATTTATTTCATTTATTTTCTCATTTCTAAAAACTGATCTCTTCTTTCTATATCTCCTATTACCTTCTGTTGCTTCTTTCAAATAAACGCCATATTCTTTGGAAGTTTGATCTGCAAATCAATGCCCCCCCACACTATAAGTACCTTCCAGTCAAATTGGAGGGCTGTGATACACCAAAAAATTGAATAAATAAATAAATAATAATAATGGCAAAACATATTACAACTGAAACTCGCTACTAGCAAAGTACCCAAAGGCACAACCATAAAAAAATAAAGACTAGAAATAAAACTTAAATTGTTTTTGTATATTACCCAAAGGAGAAGTCAACCCCATTAAAAAATGAGTTTAGCTTTTGAAATACGAGATTACAGACGGCATTTTTTAAAAGACAAATCCCGAGGGGAGCTCACAGTTTTCCACTCTTCAATAACTTTGATCGTCAAGTGATGCACATGGATTTGCATATAAAGTGTACAAACGCAATAATTGCATAAAGATGTGGAAATATCATTAAGGGAATGGCACTGCTATTACAAAAGGACATCAAGTGTCTCCATTGTCAAAAAATCTTGGCAGCTTAATTTTTCCAACTATTTCTATTCGAATTCAAGATGCATGATAATTTCACTAAAAATCGAGAAATTAAAACAATAGAACGACTAAGCCTGTTTAAGAATGCTAGATTTACTTTCTGTTAGGTTAAACAACAACAGAGGAATAAGGAAATATTTAGTAAGATAATTAGTTACTTGTCGAATTAAATTATATAGTAAAATAATTACAGTTAAATTCTTAATTAAATAATATAACCCGGTTGAAGAAAATACGTAAAAACAATTAACCTAAAATGCTATTAATAAAAACAAAGTGAAAGGAATTAAAAAAAAACTTGACATATTAATGAAAAAAGATAACAGTAATTTTTAAAAAATCCAGCTGCCTAGTCTATAAAATAAATGCGAAATGCCACTCAAAACAAATAGCGTTTGCAGACGGAAAAAAAGAGAGAAAAAAAAAAAGCAATATCTCGTTATCGAAAAAAAAATAAAGATGAAAAAACTTCCGCTGACAATTGCAGTCATAAAACTCTGGAGTCACTGACAGATCACCTTTTACCGCGGCATCTGACCTTTTCCCCCTTAAAAGTCAGGTAGGGAGATTTACCACTCAACGATCACAAACGCTAATACCCTGTTATACGCGATTCTCGGAATCTTCACTCCTGCAGCACTACGGAAAAAATAAATAAAAAAAAAACTAACTAACAACAAAGAAACAACAAACAGTTCCCTAATAAAACTCCTAGTAAATAGCATTCTGGATAAATAAAGCAGGGAGGACAAGGTTAACGCCAGCACCACACTCTTTTAGTCTTCACTGGCTTATGGAAAAGTTGTAAGCCTCATAACTAAGGATGGCTACTAAATTGGGAATTTTTCATCTAAACATTCCTCCTCTCTAATCTCCCACCAAAGTTATTTGCGTAAATTATTCGGTAGTTTCATAAAAGTAAAGAGAACAGTGTAAATTAACGGTTATCTGGCCACCACTGTAAACACACACACACTACTGTGTATATCAAATTCACATAATGGATGTGAAGTGTGCATATTGAATATGAACAGAAGAAAAAGGGCGGAAATTGAATACGTGTATGAAAGGTTCGTGTCAAGACTGCACATGGCATACGAGGAATGAAAAGGGTTCGAAAGGTGAAGATACCCAGAAGTGGTAAAAATGCTAGTGTAGGTGAAAGGTTGAGCAGTGTTTCGTAATGGTTTGGTCAAGTGGAAAAAACGGCAGTAGATTGGTTGGTCTGCTATTCGTTAATACTATGAAGGAAGAGAAATAAAAGGCTTAAAAAGTTTTGGACAGAAGAAGTACAGGAGATGAGGGGCCTCAAAATCCTGAGAGCATGACAGTTCCTGCAAGACAGGTGAATGGAGCAGTGCGTAAGACGTAGGGGGTTTTTGACATACTGCTGATGAACCTTCTCTATTGGTATATGAGGTGTCTAATGTTTCAGTTTCTCCACCCGGTTGCCATGACAGGTTCTAATCCATACCTACTGGTACCATATTACATCATACTACATTAGAGAAGCTTATTTCAAATAACAATATGTAAATACATTCTGGGGAGATGAAAAAACTTACCGTTTTTTATTCTGGGCAGGCAGGAGGAACGATGTGCAGATGTTGACGATAAAATTTGGTGAAACGTTGACAGCAAAATATCTCCCCAAAATGTAAAAAGCAAGAGTATAACAGGTACCAGTGAAAGTAATTCAAACGCAGAAACTAGTTCTTCTCTAACATGACATCCCTTTGCACTTACCTTATCGGAGTCTGTGTTCGAAGAGGAATATGATGCTAGAGAGTTGCGGTCGGTGTTCTCCGCATTCTCATCTATAGAGTCTTCCAAGTCCCTGTTGAGAGAAATTTTACAAGTATTAAAACAAACTTTATAACTATAATCTGTATCTATAATTCACTTCCACAACTGATTCACTTGTACCTTGACGTACAAAAGACTATAATAATATTTCAATACGTAATGAAGTGTTCAGCCCCAATACCTGCTAGCACGGTTTTGTTTGGGAGTCTTGGCAGGGGATTTGGCAATGTTAGGTAGAGCTGAGCTAAGGTAAGTTTCCTGAATGACTTCTCTCAGTTTTCTCACCCAAGTCTGCTTCAGCTCTAGTGTGTTAGCTCGTAAAATCATCTGAAACAAAACAAAAAAAAGAGGGGTGTTTACAACTCAATGTCAAAACTATCTAAAAAGGCAATACACCCCTAAAAAATTAACAATAATTCTGCAAAATTTAAAATTAAATCTAGAATAACAACACTTAAAAATAATGCAAGAATACAACAGAAAATATATCACTTGTCAAATATTATATCTCAATTTTTATGATAATGATTGGTAAGTGTAATGTCAAATTTATAAGATAAACATGACAAAGGTCTGACTGCTTACCTTTCCATCACTAACTCCAGTTCTTGCTGTCCAGACAGCAAATTTGCATTCATCTCCTTCTATGTGTTCAGTTACTCCAAGCTCCGAAGTAACAAGGCGTTGTTTATATACGTATTTAGTTTTATTTCCTCCTGGATCTCGCACTTCTTTAGAAAATAACAGGTACAGATCAAAAAGGAATATGTGACGATCACGGCCTTTTCTGATAAGCTGACGAGGATCCCAAACCTACAATGTTAATTAAAAGGCATTATATCAAACCATAACGCTTATTTACACATTCTAATTTAACAGTATAAACTAAGAATGCAACAATTGATCATCCAATGCAAGCAGCCAAGATAAAGTGCAGGAGTAGTACTGACTCAGTTTTCTTATGTTTAGAGTGTTTAGCAGCTGAACTGAAGCCCATTTTCTTTTACCACAGGACTGCTTAATTTCTTCTACCTACAGTATACCATTTCTTTCACCAGTGTCACCTTCACACTGGATTCTACATGTTAATGTAATTACTTTCTGCCATGGCCAGTCTCTTGAGTCCCAACCTCTCATTTTCAAGAATCTTTCATTAATAGTCATTCTTTGTGTTTATGGAGAAAAAGCTTGTGCAGTCATTAAAAACTGTCTCAAAAAAGTTAACTTGAGCAAAAAAAACAATCAAACTTACTTATGGTTATATGATTCCATTATGTATCAGCTTTAGTGTCAGACATACATTAGGTAATGAGATATGTTAGCTACTTGATGTTGTCAAGGTATGTGCTTGGTCATACTGTATTAGTGCTTGGTCATACTGTATTAGACGGAGTGTTAGATTCTACTCTATCAAGAATATTAGAACTTCAAAAACCTCCCCAGATAAAAAATTAAACTCAAAACAAGGATGGATAAGTCCTGGGTAGATCTGAAGGAACTGCTTAAAAAATACATAAGGCACCTAAGGAACACAGCTAGTTTCTTGAAAGTAGACTTGGCCAGCTCCATAAAGTGATCTTTCCAAAATTATGCTGCTACTGTAGTTATTTATAAACACAAAACACAGATAAGAGGGTTTTAGTCTACAATATCCTAACATTATTTTGAAGGTAAAAAGAATATGAGATCAGAAAAAAACTGCCTTAGGGAGCATAAAAATTAAAGCTCACTCTGCATCATCCAGTAAACCTATCCAAGACCTCCGCTGCACAAAGAGAGCAAACTGTGAAGAGTTGAATTACCATCAACTTATGAATACATATAGATAGGGCAAGAGAGGATCTGAAGGATGCCATTGAGATGAAAAAAAAAAAAAAGTTTAGGGAAGAGGGTAGTCCACTGGAGGAGTCACAAGAAATTGGAAAATGTGCAGCTGTATCATTTCCCAGGTGTATCAACAATAATATTTCCATATTCTACGTATTATGTTTCCAAGTTCCTCATAAGCCTCATGCTGTATATGTCTAAATATGAAATCAATAAAAAAAAAAAAAAAAGTAGAAATTTCATTTAAAAAATCCTTCATCAGAGCTAAAACAAACAAAATTTAAGCAACAACAGTCACCTGTACATAACACCAAAATCTATTCTTACCTGAAAAGTGTCCTGAAGTATAACCTCTCCTAAAGAATCAGGAGGAACATCACAGCCTTCAAGCATGGAGAGGTGAAGAGCATCATTGGCTTTCTTTGGAACATTCTGCATCACCTCAAGCCCATCCTTAATTTCTCCCTGATTTTCATCTTCACAACAGGACAACAATTCTTTTAGGAGTAACTGATATTTGGTAATGCGCTGCACAGGTTTAATAAGGTATGCTGGAATTGGATGTTCAACATTGTGCTTACGCTGCACCTCCTCATAAAAAGTACCAGCATGGTTTACTAGGACACGATTAGATTCTGGTTGGGCTTTACAGTACCTAACATATACATCAAACTGTGGGGCCCAAGTCACAAAGCAATGACCAACATCCTCAGGCATACACTGATATTTTTCAATCTCCTGGAGAAATATATTTTTGTGAAATTTCAAAATATCTTCCATATTGCAAAATATAACACCGTCTTTCCCTTGAAGGCCAGCTGGAGCTGTAGGCTGACGAGTCTCATACAGGTAAGTTCTAGTACACACTTCAAGGTCTTTAACATACACTCTTTCTGTCTGCAACAATTCTCTCATGATAAGTTCTTTCTTTCTGGCAGATTTTCTCTTTTCTTCACTAATTTCTTTATTTGCTACTACTGCCACAGAAACTACACTTTGTACTTTATTTTCTAAAGAAGGATCACTATGGCGGTCTAGAGACAAAGATGCTTTACTATCTTCACTTTGAATACCAAGACGATCCTCCAATTGCATGCGATATCTGTCCATACGACCTGAAAAATTCTTATAGGCCAAATCAACTTTTGCTACCCAATCTTTGATTGAAGAGGCATGAGCATGTCCTTTTTCAACAAGAGAATCTGCTAATAACAACAACAACTTCACACGTTCTCTAGTGTCCTTTGCTGTTCCCTTAAAATCATTATGTTCCTTTAACAATTTTTCTGTTTCTTCCTTGGATTCCCCAAGATTTGTGTGTGTAGACAAGTACATCTCACCAGTTTCCATAATCCAATCAAGAGCTTGATTGGCTGACCCTTCAAACAGAACAAACTGTTGACACTGATCTAATTTCTTTTTCTTCTGTGTCCAGTGTTCTAAAACTTTGTTTTCTTGAGCCATAAGATTTTCTAAAATATCCCTAACTTTTTGCTTCAGGTCCTCTAAGGCCAACATCACCCTTTAAACTATAGTAATTCTGAGATCTATTTGCATATTTTAGGAAGGTTTCAGCAGTACGTCTAGCAAGAGTACAAGCTTTCAGGAATCCCTCTTTCTGTTCCTGATGTTTGTTTATGTGGAGAGATATAGATGAAGCCCTATCAGGTACAGGCTGACCCCCTGGACCTGTTCCTTGCTGTTGCTGATCTGATTTTTGCTGAGACTGCTGAGATTGCTGTTGTTCCCCTTGAACAGCAGTAGCACCTGGGACTGCAACCTCTTTTTGACACCAGTCTTCATCTCTGCGATAATCTCTTTCTAGGCTTTCAAGAACAGAACATACTTGCTCGGCTGTCTTGTAGAAAGTTATTGAAGCTTGAACCAGCTTGTATCTAGAAAAATGATAAAACAGTCATGGTGAACAGAAGTGCATGTAGAGTAGGAGATAATAACATTTATGTAATTAAATCTAAGTATGGATACAACAGAGAATATATAAAAAAAACACAATACAATGATGAAAATGAAATTCTACTTGTGTCAAATAATGAACTGGATTTTCACTGTAAAAAATGGGTGCAATGAATCAATAAAAACAAATAAGTATTGCAGAGCAATTTCAGTAAAAAACAAGACGACATTAAAAAAGGACAAAAAACCTTTTAGTTCAGCAGAAACCTTAAATTCCTTGTTAACTTGCTTCCCTCTGAATCAAATAACAATGACCTATAAAGCATAACTATGACAATGAGCACTGACTTATCCAAAATGTAACTAATTGGACTTCTTTATTACTTTAAATAACCTCAGAAATTTTATAAAATATACAAATATACAGTACTATTATCCCAAAAAGGTATTTATAAAGCACACTTAACAACTGGGAGCAGTTGTGATAGCAATAACTTATAAAGATGAATGAGGAAATAACTATAACTTCTTGGCTGAAGTTATTTGAAATGATACTAATCACTTTCTAAAAATACATGCCTAAATCACTCTTTTCTTGGCTGAAGTTATTTGAAATGATACTTATCATTTTCTAAAATACATGCCTAAATCACTCTATCTAATTTCTTATCTCCTTTGTTTCATTCTGTCAAATTTGATATGCCTCCATTGGCATCTGAATAAAACCCACAACTGAAGAATGACACAAAAAAGGACAGAAAATCTTGCCAGACTAAAGATAATGATGGTGAGAACAGAAATGAACATCCCACGAATTTCTTGGCCATTGAACTGGATTCCTCTAATATAGATTAAAATACAACATGCAGCATGTACAAAGTCTTGTACAATCAGGCTTACAGAGTAGTACTCCATCCTAATTTGTAGTGCTTAATGTTTATAATGTCCGTCAAATAATGTTAATATTATAGAGATTTTTTTTATAATGTTAATACTACAGAGATTTTTTTTATATCAATCAAAATTAATTTTCTATCCAATTTTTCAATAGGGCTGCATCTGAAAAGGCTGGGTTACCAACTGCATAGAACTGCCTTGGTTTCCAGAGATACAACAAAATCTTAAATATATTCATAAATCAAGTGTTTTCTACATGCACCCAATATGTATAGTTACACAAATACTCTAATGACTTTATATTGTTTTCCCAGTTAAGAATCTCACATTTTTTGCTACATCCCTCTGTACTGACGAACCCATTTTATTGGTTACGATATCTCTATCTGCTTCTGTATTGTAAATTTTAATGGGTTATCTTTCTCACTTAACCAATAGTGTGGAATTGTTAAAAAAAAATTTTATGAAGTAGTACACATAATTTCACTTAACAACCCATGGATTAGTAAGAAATTACCAACACCAGCAATAATATTACCTGTCTTCAGCACAAGTAACTAATTTCTCCCATCTCTTGGTCACATTTGACTCTATCTCCATAACTTGCTCTGGGCTATAATGTTTTCCCATCAACAATGTAGATGACTTTTGTCGAATCTGGACCACAGCAGCATGGGTTTTTTCAATAGCAACCTGACAAAGGAAAAAAAAAGGAGACTCAATTTGCATACTTACAATAATAAATGTATTAGTAAGGATTGCATGTTACAGTATACTCATACGATTCCCCAAAGGGTTTGTTTTGAAATACGATGAAACACTGAAGCAAGGTGGCTAGACTCAAGAAATTAGACAGCTCAGCAGAGAGAGACAAAAGAAAACAGATGAAAAATAAAAGTAAAAAAGAATGCACCTTAGGCTGAAAAGACAGTGCAAAGATCTTTCAATATTTACAGTGAGCAATGCTTGGCCTATAAGGGGGATAATCACCGTAAAAATATAAAGCTATGTAAGAGAAATGAAAGGCAATACGTAACAGATATCAGTTCTGAAACACACATAGAACATACTGATTTTACATTAAACAATCAAGAACATATCTGCAAACAATGGAATTGTCTTTCTTAAAAGCACATAAAAAACACTTTTGACAACAATAAAGGCATTACACACCTGAAACTGGCCATGCTCATGTGATAAAGCATTTGCTTCAGGTAGTGAGCTGGGAATGGTAAAACTAGCAGCTAAAACAGCCTCTCCATTTCTTATCCAACTGATAACCTGAAATTCAAGATTTACACAAATAATGAAATTCTGTATCATAAAAGCTTTCCTATATGATATAAACCAAGATATGACGTGTAACCTAAAGAATGTTTTCATCAAAAAAAAAAAAAAGTCAATTTATTGGTCACAGAAAATTCACTATTATTACAGTACAGTGCTTAAATTCTAATTAAAACTACCTGATTAGCTTCATTTTCAAACTGGAGAAGATGGATGCATTGCTCTAGCTTAACACGTTTCATATCTGTAAGCACCTCAATGTCCATCTGTCTCTCATGTAAACATTCAAGGAGCATTGATACTTTATTATTAGCGTCTGACTCTGCATCTGCTCGTATTTGAATCCCTGAAGTTTCTAATAACTGGAAAAAGAAGAGATAAGGATAAGCATGTTTATGTTTATGAAAGTAAATAGTTTTAATATGCTCAATATATGTAAAACAAAATACCTGAAACTATTTTGCATGAAATACTTTAAAAACAAAACTTGAAGCTAACCTGAAGAAGATCTTGACCACTCTGAAGAACTTGGTAAGTGGCATTTTGCATGTGCGAGGTTGAGTCATTATGTAAAGCTAACATCTGTTCTGCTTCAGGAATGTCACGACCAAAATCTGTGCTTTGGAGTTCCTCTGCCCATAAATCTAACTGACCAAGAAGCTGTGAAGATAATTAATATGCTTATTGTGAGTTAACAACTGAAAGATACATTATGATACTTGGAGATAGGTTATGATACATCTTTAGACTATAAGAAAGCTAACACTTTTTATTAGCCTGTATACTAACAAATCTACCAAACCTCCTCTATGAAGTTGGATATATCGAAAGGAAATTCAGTACACAAATATGACAGACAACACCGAGACATAAATGTTATCCAGAATGTTCTTTTGAAATATGAAAAATCAATCTTACTACATAAAGTATGAATTAATAAAAAACACTACACATGTAGCTGTGAATAAAATGCCAAATATACTTCTATAACTTGAAAAAACAAATGCCCCATTCAATAAAAGGACTTTTCAGAATTACATAAACTTAAAAATTAAACACCGAAAGCCTAACCTCCATTGAATCTCTTTGGAAGAGCCTTAATTGAAGTAGGAGATCAAGACGAAGCTTTCGACTGGCCCACAGGGTTTCTAGTTCATCTCTCTTTTTGACTAGTCTTTCTAAGGCCTCCTCCACACCC
Organism: Macrobrachium nipponense; assembly: GCF_015104395.2. NCBI lineage: Eukaryota > Metazoa > Arthropoda > Malacostraca > Decapoda > Palaemonidae > Macrobrachium > Macrobrachium nipponense. Next base: position 72,904,105 of record NC_061089.1, read on the forward strand.
TCAACAGAACTGCACCCTATATCCGGGGTGACATTGGCAGACCTGGCACGACAAAAATGTTTGAATGACAGAATAATCACCAATCGTTATTTGTGTAACAAGTAGCATCAAGTGGCATATGAAAAATACTATATACAATATACTATTATCATTCAATAATTTATCAAAACAATAAAACAAAACACCTTCATGGTTAGCCAAAGATAATACTTTTTAATGCACAATATCAACTTATGTAAGTTTCTTCACGTATAACACATTTACAAATTATTTCGAAAGCTTTACTCTGAGGCCAAAAATAATTTCACACACAGCATCATCTGGTAAAACTAATTTTCACAACTGTCATCAAAAACAAATAATTTACTGCACTGCAGTATAATTTTTCATTGTAAACATGAGTACTGACCTAAGTTCATTCAGCAAACCCTCCCCTTCATGTGTAGTAGACACACATGCATCTATAGTAGAGTCTCGCTGAGATGTCATCTGAGCAACTAATCGTTCAGCTGCCTCTACCGAATCAGCAGTTTCATCGACATTCTCTTCCGCTTCAAGCTCATTAGTAAGTTCTTCTAACCAGGACAACAGCTAAGAGTTTGGGGAAAAATAATGCTGGATAAGTACATTTAAAGAAGCTTCCATAAATGCATGAAACTGTACTGCATGATCATAACTACTACAAACTTAATAAACCTTATGATATTCATAAATCCATGGAATTAAGAATGAAACTGTACTGCATGATCATAACTACTACAAACTTAATAAACCTTATGATATTCATAAATCCATGGAATTAAGAATGTCTCCTTTCATACAATTTCTTGCAAACCACATATACACATGGACTGATGTTTCTTACCAACTTCTGTTTTTCCTCTTATAAATACTTTCAAACTCTTTTACTAGTTTCTCCCAGCTTCTCTTCAGTACTCCAATCAGTATTTTATCATCATATGGATATTGAACCACCATACAGATATGACAAACTCTTATAAAAAACAACCTTCTTTTTTATACCAAATCAGCTGCTTTTTCCCCTCAACATATTCTAACATATGATTTAATAAAACTTTTAGTTACATCATATTATTTGGAAGCTTGATTTTCAAGTCAATGGCCCCTATGGGTTTGTTCCATATGAATAAGGTTCATCTTCTGAATAATAATAAATACAATAATAATAACGCACACACATAAATGCTTCAAGACATAAATACAAGTCATACACATGGCATACTATCAGACTTGAATACAAAAAACAATTCATGATATTACACTCCAATTTCTTTAATATGAAACTACTGAACTGCATATCTGGAATCTAAACATGTTAGCATTGCCAAATTAATTATGTTCTTTGAAAATACCCAACAAACCAGGAAATCAATACGTAATGCAATTCATTGCAGAAATACAGAAAACATTAAAATATAATTAAAAACTTAGTTGCTTACCTCCTTTTCATGTGTATAAAATAAGACAGCCATATTTAGGAGTCGGTGTCTCTGTTGTACTCTTGTTGCAAAACTTGTGATATGTGAATCTAACCTTTGAGCCACTCCATAGATTTCTTCAGGATTGCATTCACCAGTATGAGCAAGCTCTTCGGCAGCTTGTAAGAGCTTTTCTGCATTAGTGTATGTATTCTGCAATGGAAGTTATTTATTGATAATAATTTTTAGAAAACTTTTAAAATGTAAAGATATAAAGAACTTTTAAATATTCATACCTTGGAAAAAGTTTAGACATGAAGAGTTCACATAATACAGTTATAATATTACAACCCAACAGTACAAGAGCTCATGAATCTCCTGCATTATCTTTTAAACTTACAAAATGGTATTTACAAACTGAAAGACTGTATGCTAAGTTTTTAAAGACACAGTATACATATGTTAACCACTATAGTCACACATCTGAAGTAGAGATTAGTGATAAAAATTATTAATTACAAATTATTTAATGTACAGGACAAAGCCAAGTGTCATGTGCAAATGCAATATACATGTAAAACTGGAAGAATGGCAATCAGGGTAAAAAGGTTCCCAGCTTAAAACTATGCATATAATGCAAATATCAGCATACCTGGGCCACATTTTCAAAGTGTTCGTGACTTTTCTGGTACATTCGAGCTTTAGCAAGGTTACGACCAATGCCAGGATTCTTACGAAGAAACACCTCACCATGGGTTTGCAGCCAATCTAGCACCTGGTTTAATAAGGAAAACAGTTAAGAAATGTATTTAAAGGAACTACAAAATGAATGTGTGAATTCACCCATCTTTAAAGATATGTGTAGACCTTATCATGGTGAAGAGCATGAAACAAGCGGTGGTAAACGACTCAAATAAAAAATGTTAACTCAACAAAGACCAAATCATAATGAAAACTTTTTCAGTATGAAAAGAAAAAAGATCATTTTCAAACATTTTGTCCCCGGACTGATAAAATTATCCATAGCAATACCTTTAACAAGGTCAGCACTTGAAGAAAACATTATGTAGTTCAATAACTCTTTGCTCAATAATTATAAAAATAAAAACAAATTTTTCTGAACTTCGTTCTTTTTGTTACCATAAAAATAAACACCATCACCTTCTACAAATTACAAACAGTTTTAGGCTCCAAAAAATACATTCCGAACTTTATAAAAATGAAAAATTTTATAGGCATCCAGAGAGAGTTAAAATTTATATTAAAAGTTAAATACAACTTATACACATGGGAAAAATTACCTGTTTGACATCTTCCTGGAACAGCCTGAGAGCTAATCTTTGGTGTAACTTGAGCTTCTTGTCAGACCATCTCTGCTCAACTGCTCTGTGGTGAGCAAGAATTTCATGAATGACAGCTAAGACATGACTAGCACCTTCTGAATAATCAGCAGCGGGATTGCCACTAGCACCTGGTCCACGTTGCTGCTGGTGAGGACCACCACGATAAACAACCTTACCATCAGGAGTAACCTGGAAAATCCAAACAACGTTAAACTCAAGGAAAGAGTTTGCAAGCCTAAATGCAGCAAAATAGTCTTCATTAACTATATGAGGTGCCTTGCATTTCTAACCAAACTCAACATTCATCAGTTAAAATGAATCTCACATGCACATGAGTGCCTCTTTAAAAGTGTTTCTGAAATTATAGTATTGCCACTATAAGAATCTTTAGGAAATGGCACATAGTTTTAAAAGCTTTTTACACAAGTGATCTATAAATGAAAATACAGTCCAGTATGTGAAAGCTTTATGAAAAACCCTCCAGTACTTATGTCATTACCTACCTTAACCAAATTCAGTTCTGAATGCTGTCTTTACACATAACTATTTACTACATACAGTCAACCCTTGACTTACACTGGATTCAACTGCATGGGCTTGAAATCATGCCAATGGCAAATATGATTAAACTTGAATTTTTCAAATGTGTGGAACACTACACAAAATCTATAGCAAAGTGGTGTGAAAGCATTTCCTGCAGATTGAAGCATCAATAGTCCCAATTTATATGCAGCGCTTTCAATTCAGAAGTTGAATGTGTGTGTGAGAGAGAGAGAGAGAGAGAGAGAGAGAGAGAGAGAGAGAGAGAGAGAGAGAGAGAGAGAGAGAGAGAGAGAGAGAGAGAGAGAGAATTTTTATTTCCTCATTTAATTAACATTCCATTTTGCATGTAATTCCATGTCATAGATTTTATCAGTTCATTAATGAAGGAAAACTGCACATCATGAATAAAAAGGCCACTGTAATTTACTGCTGCCAATAAGTTTTACATAACACACATTGGTAACATCAGTGATAAATATATGAACTCTTTTTCATAATACTTCTCAAACAAGTCAGTTAGATATTGAAAGTTATTATTATTAAGTAGTTTAAAATGTCCACTAAGCTCACTCATTTAACTCTCACAGGGCTTGCCTAGGTATCACATGTAATCTACATATGATTTATATTGTTTGTACTGCACACAGGGGGTTAATTATGTATGCCAATACCCTAAATTGCACACTACATATGGATATTAAAAAATAAACAGCTTTTGGTGTATGCAAAGCATTCATGAAACCAATCCCCAGTAGAAGTCAAGAGCTGACTGTAAATTATATCAAGAGAATGATTAATATTTTACTATATGTTCTGTGGTTGATTTCTACATTGTATCAGCTGTAAAATGCTATGGTGTACGTAATAAAGTATTTATATAGTTAAATTATATGTTACAAAAGACAAAGCAAATGAATGTTCATGCTATAAACCCATTTATGTGTCAAGACTAGACGATGTACTTATTTCTGAGCTACAAACTAAACTATCAGAACACTTTAGGTAATCAGCAATGATTTTTCTATTTTCACAAACAAAATCAATGCAGATCCTGTTAACATAGTTCCCAATAATCTAAGCCAAAATCAATGCAAGTTCTTATAACAGAAGCCCCATTATTCTAAAAAGTGTAAAATCCTATGAAGTACATGTATACTAATTTTCAAACTAAATATGTTTAGGTTGAAAAACTCATATGCTAGAAAAAGACTACACTATAAAGCACTAACATTTCTCAAGTGTTTTTTTTAATAGTGAGATTTCCAGAATACCATATTTCCAATTTAAATAAATGCCCATCTTTCCAAAATCAGAACTGATCAATGTTATTAGAATTTCATTACTCATATTATGGTGATAATCTTCACAACAAAAAAAGACCAGATGCTGTGCAAGACCACAAAATCTCTGCAAAAATGCAATAAGAATACAACAAATGCAAGTAATAAAAAGTGCATTTCAACAATTAAGTCTTTAATCCCCTCATTTCATGCAAAATCATAACATCAACTCAGGTATAAGAAAAATAAGGTCAAAATAAAAGAAACAAAAAAGGAAACTTACAGAGTAGGCCGATGGCTTTCCTCGGGGCTTCTTCTTCATTGTGAAAAAATAGAATAATAAGCATGAGCAAAAATGTATTGGCTGTTTATACAACATCCGTCGTATATAACGTTTGCACAAACTACGTATGGCAAGTAACTAAACATCATAAAGTAACTTGTACATTATACAATTATCAAAAGCTATTCTTACTGCAGCAAAGATAAGAATCACTACCACTGAAAAAATAACATTAAATCAAATGAAGCATACTGTATCAAAATATGTTCAATCATGCATCTGAGATTATGTAGTTGAAATTTCATGTAATTTATCATTTGACATGTATTTGCCAATGCATTTAAACAAAACACTGATATGGTATCATAATGCAAACATTAAAACTGTGAAGTTGGATACACTGAAATGCTTTTCTATCAGTCAACACTTGGATTACATGAATAGAAATATTCCATAAAAAATATTTTGGCAGAGCAACAATGTACTGGTACCATAAAAATTCCTTTCAAATTCCAGATCTACTGGCATACGGAACTTGACAAAATCACAGTGAAAGTAGATGAAATAATTCAAACAACACAGAGGAAAAAAGGGTTTTTCTTAATAATCTAACAGGAAATAAGTTCATTACTATTTATCGTTATTATTTTTGGACAATGTAATAAATCTTTTGTAAAATTATAAAACATTTACCTCAGAGCAAAAATGGCTACAATTCCTTAGATGTGTCAACCTGTACTTGTTAGTGCTAGACACAAAATCTAATTTTTCCTTAAACTGAAATTATTTCACAAAACCAACTACTCATATACAGCCCACATTTGTGGTCTTTTAATGTCCAAGATACTGCAGTCTTTTCTCCTATAAATAGAAGAGTGGTGGCAGTTCCATCCATATTCCACCTGGAACCAAGATGTATACAGCACTTAACCTGCCTTACTTTTAGTGGTAGTCCAGAAAGAAGCTGCAACAGATCAGCAGGGCTGTGGGGAAAGAGCTTCGTATGTGAGCACTGAGTTTGTATGGGGAAAAAAGAAAAAAATTCTCTTCCAATAATGAGTTTTTCATCCCTAACCCATTACTCATATGAGCAAGAATCGGTATTTAAGAGGGAAAGATGAAGCTGCTGAAACCCAAGAGAAGTGTGAAGATGGAAGAGTCTTTGAAAGAAATAATCAAATGTTTGCATAAGTGCATGTGTCATTTGACCAAGGAAAAGACAACACCATATACAGGCAGTCCCTGGTTATCGTCGATCAAGTATTGTGGGGCTTGTCTAGCGTCATAAAATAAAATCAGCAATTTATGGCACCATAATAGGCCGAGTTCCGGTTATTGGCGCCATAAGGGTTCTTATGGCATGCCATAAGGATGCTTATGGCACCATAAGGCTGCTTATAGCGTGCCAAAAGGGTGCTTATGACACCAATAACTGGTTATCAGCGCCATAAATCACCGAGTTTGTTAAGTCTATATCTCTAACTGGGATGATGTAGATATGATTCCTGCAAGTCTTCCCCTGAAGGGATTACTTTGCCCTGCAGTTGCTACTTTCAAAATTTAGGGATATATAACTATTGATAAATGAATATCATGCCTAGGACAAAGATTAACAAAAGATGACTGGCACCTCCAGGCTGTGAATATTTAAAATGGCTCTGATATCAAGTGTATGTAAAAAAACTAAAGATGACTCTAGTTTCACAGACTAAAGCCTTTACAAGTATCTTCACCATGTTATATGTTACCACTGGTTCTTAAATTACTGGTCTGGACAAGTGGGATATCATCTTCCTATAAGTCTGCTTCCAGAATTAGCCTATGAAGAAAAGGATTCTAAATGAATTGCCACTGGATTCCCAGGTCCTCCTCAGATAATGGTAAATTGCTCTTACCAAGCAAAGAAGATCCTCCTCAACTTTGCTGAAAGATGCACGAGAAGCAATAGTGATGAGTAATCTGAAACAGGCCTATGTACCTTTAATTTGTCTTTGCTATGAGGTAAGGCCAAAATGACAATCCTATTCAAGTTCAGACATTAGCATGTGTAAATGACTCATACTAACTAGTCATAAGAGCCTTAAAGCCAAAAGAAAGGATATCTTAAATGTGAAATCCAGCAGGACTGTGTTCTAACGTGAAGGCATAATCCTTAGGAACCAAGAACACAAAGCATACCCCTTTCTTGTCAGAATGATCAATGGCCAAGGTTTCCATCCCAAAAAGGGTTTGTTAAAAAAAATCTATTCAGTAGGCAGAAGTTGATATTTAGCCACCATTCTCCCATCATCTTGAGAAATAGGTGACATTAAAACTGACACGTTCCAACACCTGTAAAGACCTGCTTCTCCACCTTTAAATTTCCTTCATCGTCCAAGGTCTAAAACTGTCCTAAAGATCAATAAGGAAAGGAGAAGGAATCTGAAACCAGATTAGACACTATCTCAATACCAGACAAAGGATGATGTACAAGTACAGCAATCCTACATATGGTAAAAACATAAGCAACAACAGGTCTGGAGGAAAGAAATAGTCAGTTTTGTAATTTACTTTACTGGAAGCTTTGCCATCCATTCACAGCTTCATTTTCAATTCAATATCTCAGGTAGAATTGGTTATATATGAATATAAAATCCAAGCTGGATGGGTCACTGTGGGCTGGGTTGGTCTTCAGCTTCTGCTACCTCTGTCTCGCAGATATAAAAGACTGTGTACCAAGTAGCTGGCTACCTTGAGCACTGAAACCAGTAAAGATATCTGACCTATTTTGGTGTGAAAATGAATAATTCATCACCTACTTAGACAATCAAGTGAAAACAGTAATGAAATAGAGATAAATGGCAAGGATAAGTACAGCTGAGGGAAATATTTTTAAGTTAACAAACTTTCCTGCAGTAGAAACAGCTATTAACTAAACTGCAGACACAAAAGGTGAGTCAAATGAGTGCTATTAACTACTGCATCAAGATGGCATTGCATGGAACTATTACTGCTCTTGTGTCTGTAATACAAAAAGACTGCCTGGGACATTCACAGGATCACAAATGTGGGCTTATACATGAGATACGGGTTTGTATTTGAACAAATTTTATTTAGTGTACGACTAACCTAATCTAAATCCAAGAACTTAAGTGCATTTGGGCTGTCATATACAAAGTTACAAAATTTCATAAATTACTGAAGAAATTAAATATAATATACATATGAGCAAGTGATATGATACACAGCCTATAGTCTACAATCCCAAAGGACACGGACTACCTCCCAAAATATGATGGTGTATCAGCAACACTAAAACATTTCTGAGCAGTGATTCAAACTCAAAACTAATAAAACTAATAAATATCTCAGACTTGAAGCTAAATATATCAACAAAAGAAAGCAAACAAAATCATTTCAAAGCTTAGGTATTTGGAGGTAACAATATATAATGAGCTTTTCCATCCAGAAGCTAAGGCTCATAACAAACAAAAGAACAAAATACCCTTTTTAACTCTTTATTGTAATCTTTACCATCAAAGCAAATCTAAAGTATTAAAAAAATCACAGCTACCAATTTCATGCCTAGACCCCACTGAAATATTGCAAATCCCATGCAAGAAGGCATCCCTCTGCTTACGTGCTTGCCGCGCATCTGTCCATCACGCCGCAGTTGGCTACATATCTGAACCAGATGATCAAGTTGGTAGAGGAGCTTCTTACTGGTACTGTGAACCTGTAACCATCACCAACCACCACCATTAATCTCAATGACACAGCACAAATCCATGTCCAAATATTTATGAAAATCATGTCCAATTAAATGTGAAATGCCTAATAACAGTGTAAGCAATAACATGTGAAGGATAAACAGAATACAGTTCCTCCAAAATTATCACATTATAGTGTTTCCAAAAATATCAAAAGAAAAATGGGCAATAACTACAAAGAATAAAATCCATAAATCTCTGAAACCTACATAAAATATCGTAAGGGTCCTACTTCTAAAATAATTTTTTTATTGCACCAGTAGCATTTTATGCCAGACACAAAAACTACATATACTGTTACTGCCAACACCATCGGTAACAGAGAATTATTTATATTGCTATATATATCTATGTCCTACCTGTGAAATTTCAATCACTCAAGGAGCCTGACGAGAGTAGACTAACTGAATCTGTTACCTTGGCAATGTCACTTCATGATTTATTTTTGTAGCATAGTGAAGATTACACAAGACATTTAAATCACTGTTACTTTTTAATTGAAAGTTGTGATGAACTATTTATAAAACAAGATGAGAATAACCCTTAAACTAATTAATACAGTATATGCTTTTTCATACATTTTTCCCTGATATCTACTAGTCTCAAAGTGGTCCTGTTGAAGGGAAGATGTAAGACATCATCATCTAAACTCAAATGTACACTGAAAAGTTAAACTTATAAAGAATCCATGAGAAAACCAAATACTGACAATGTAGAAGGTATAACACATGTAACTGGACATTTTAAAATGTACTTTAATACCAAATTCAAAATGCATTTCCAAGGAGAAAAATACTTTTGAAGTTGTACCTTGATCATGCTTTTTGAGTATATCTGTAGAGAATGTACCTGTCCTCTATTCATCAGACAAAAGTTAGTTGTAAAAGCACCATCACCATAAATTCTGTAATTCAAATGTTTTCATGCCAGTAGAATAAAAAATTTCTTCTGCCACTTCATTCCCTAGACTTTCATGAAAACCAGTAGAGGAACTTGATCATCACATTCAACATTACCTGAGGTTGAAGTTTAAAAGTTTACAAAGAAGTTTATGGATCATACACACTCAAGTTACCACTGCCAATTTTATGTAAAATACATACTGTAAATGACATGTATATCAGTTATGAGAGCATTTAAATTAATATTTATTTACCTCACCAGTAACCTGTCGATGCATAAGAACAAATCACAAGCCATGATGAAAATTTATTAAAAAAAACTGTATATTATCATCTAGAAATAGTTATACCTTGCAGATAGGGTAAAATGACTAATAGTGAAACATAAGAATCTAAATTAATTTCATCAAAGCAAATGACAGGTTCATTTTTTTCACCTAAGCACAATAGCCAATGCCCAAACTGACCCCTCCAATACATGCCAAATTGTGCACAAACTAATAATTTGCTCCCTACTGGAAACAACTCAGCTGATGCATGAACATTCCTGACAAGACTGTTGAGACCACTTTGCAACGCCTGGTAAGATGTAGCAAGCTGAAAGTGAAAACCCACTATCAGCTCCATAACTGAGAAGTAGAAATATGAACTCCAAATGGAAACTATCAAACTCCTTTGACATCTTGGTCCTATAAATTTAAGCTTCCAACCACAAAATAAACCAACTGTTACTGTATGCAATCATAATCTTTACCTTATGTATGCTGTGCATAAAAGCTACATAAATATGCCAAACACACAAATGTGACTATCGCTTGCATTGTTAATCAGAGCTACAAATTCTTGAGAATTTTACTAGATAATAAGCTTTCCTATACATTACTGCATAGAACAATAAAACGCTTCATGACAGTTGACCTCAAACTCTTAAAATACCTGATTTGATACTGACTATAAACCATTTTAGCCTAAAAGAGAACTCAATCATTCAGAGAGTTAAAAAGAAAGAGTGTTTTTCAAGATTTTTTATATAATAGTAGACAGTTCCTGACCATCCTCAGCTGATTTGCAGTGAGGATGAAGATTTTTGGTTGTATTATGCTGTTTAACATCTCACAGCTTCAATGACTTCACCAAGGTATCATTATAGACTTGCAGGTCATAACAAATTAGTACATATTCGCGGTGATTATAACAGCAATTAATGCAGACCCTCATAATGAAACCATGGACCTGCAAAAATCATTCAAAACTGCTGATGCAGTAACTTCAACCATCTTAGGTAATAGTATATGATATAATAATAACAATAATAATAATAATCACCATCATCATCATTATCTTCTAAGGAACAATTGCAGAAATTAAAGACAGAAAAGAATACATGCCTAGAAAAACTTGTGGAAGTTAGAGACTGAAAGGGAAGCAAATAAAACAATCTGAGAAGACGAAATGTGGAAAATCATACTGCATAACACGTGGTTTTGACAAATGAAAAGTGGGAAAACCTCATCAAGTCATCTACACAAGAAGATGGTGAGGAAGAAGACACTGAAGACAGGCCAGTAAAGTGGACAATTTAAACACTATGTTTAATGTTTGGGCAGAAAAACTTATATTCCTGGCAATTACCATGAATGTCAACCTGACAACTACCCAAAGCTTCATTATCCTCAATTGGATCTCCTCAATCTTCTTAAACTCGGATATTATTATCCTACTGTATTCTTTCAACACACTCATTCTGTTAAACCCAAGCTGAAATTATACTTGGTATCACTTTTATGTCTTACCCTTGAAACTATAAAGAATGAAAGTTAAGGCATTAGTTTACACTAGTCCGAAGACTAACTCTTACCGTATATTTGATAAAGACAAAGAATAACCTAGAGATATGAAAATGATGGTCCAAATCCATCAAAAAATTTTATTCCTTGTGGATGTGTCAATCAATGAAGAAACTAGTGTTCAAGTCCTACCTTTGCAAGACCTACATATCATGATTATATATAGAAATATCTCCATGATTATATACAGAAATATCTACTATCTCAGTAGTATTTTTTACCTTTTATTTTGTACATCTGGTCATACTACATGCACCTTTCCATAAGTTTACAAAAATGCCAATAATCACTGTATCCTTCCCTCATCTATTAGTAGTATGATCACATTTTGAGTTTTCTATTTTTCTACTTAAGGGCTAGAATCGAAAATACTATCACCACATCAAGATATACCACATTTTCTCACTTCCTGTTATGTAACCAAAGTTTGTTGTACATTAAATTTTTCCTAAAATTCGAATGACAGATGAAATGCAGGGAATAAAACTACAACTTCAATAATTAATTAAAATAAAACAGATTCACCCACAAGGGAAACATAAAGGCTGGTGACACCTTAACCTGTGTTAAGAACTAGTTCCACTATTAATTTCATTACTAACTTGTTACTAGGCAGAAAACATTTCATTGGAAAGTGTTAAAATCATGAATAAATTCTTACTCAATAATTTTCAGTACCATACTCAATATTGGACAGCAATTCATATCATAAAGTGTCTACATCTGACCAGTGCACATACCTCTGTGTATGCCTGACACATGGTTTCATACAATGACTGGTGATTATGGATGGATGATTCTAGGGTTAAGATGTCGGAAGGTAAAGCTGTAATTTTGCAGTTCTCAACCCAAGTTGGCACACTATCAATGTACTGAAAAGTGAAAGAAAAAATAATGCTAAATTGGCTTGAAAATCATATGATACATAAAATTTCAAATCCCTACTACAGTTCAGATTTTTTAATATACTAGTGTTATACTAGAGTACTGTGAATAGAATTTCAATATTTCCTCACCTGTTCTGCTTTCTGGTGAAACATTACTGACAACGCTAGAACAGATGACCTTTCATCCAATCCTGCTGCAAATTCTTTCCAGACCTGTAAAAAAAATATTTATTGAAAGGATATAATTGGGAATACGTATTGAGACTATGAAAATAAATATGACTGATAAGAAACAAAAATGTTACCAAAAGTAGAAAACAACAATTTTATATGTCAAAATTAAAGAAGTTCATTAAACTGCTAACATATGGATGAGAAAGAATGATGAGTCAATGCAAATTATACAGCACAGGAAAAATGAACAATTCCAATCTTATTATCATAACAGTCTACATTCACACTTAATCACAAGCAGACTCAATGACCAGGGGTTTTTATGTAGTCTGTAACATCTACAATTGTAATAACATCATTTTATACAAAATTTAAGTGTAAATTTTTCACACAAGCATTAACAGTGAAAGAAAAAAATTCTAATTTCCCCAACTTCCATCCTATGAATAACTAATTTAGAAGCTTAAAAGGGTATGGCAGTCATTTATGGAAATTTAAAATTAAGTATTTCCTACAGAAGTTAGGAATGCGATCTAATTGCAATATTTCCATATTTTCATACAAAATTCATTATAAAAAAATTATATTAAATATATCTAATAGCAGTCAAACTGCTGTACAAGATATACACAAAGCTACTGTACTTAAAATAGTGCAGGAATACAGTGATTCTAACTTCTGGAAGGGAATCATTGGCCTCATGAACAGCAATATATAGATAAATTTCACTATTACCACCATATCACATATCAGTCAGGAAAGGAGTAGGGATGAAAGCTTATATATATACATATAGGGGTTTTTCTCAGAAGACAACAGGTTCTGCTCATAATCTGGGAAATATATTGATTTTTAATATACTTTGTAAGGAAGTGACAACTTTAAAGGCTGACACATGGCCAATGCTCCACATCTCTATCCACAAAAGCTTTTGAGCAACAGGTGACATGCCAATGTTCACCCAGAGCTCAAGCTCTTACATGTCATTCTACTACCCCATGGTTTACAGCAATTAAGAAACAACTGCGAAATAACAAATTTTGACGGCAGCAATTGTTGGAAGGATAACACATGACAGGGGTAAAGAAAGAAATTCCAGTGAGCTGACTTAACCCCCAAAAAAAATGTAGATGCTGTACATCATACCAATACGAAATTACTAATGACAAATACACGCATCATACCAAGAAGAAATTAATGACAAATACACACACATATATATAAGTGCAACCTTCTATATACCATATTTCAATTATCTTACCTGATCTAACTTGGAAGCAACATTCCCAATGTGCTGGGCTGCATAATGACCACTCTCCATTAACCTTGATGCAACGCTAAGTATTCGGTTTATATTCATGTACACTTTCTGTTATGGAGAGAGGGTGTCAGTAATCAGTGATAATAACAACACCACTCATTTGAGCACAATCAAAAAATAAAAATTTCATTTGCACATTATAATACTTTAAAAGGAATGGCAATTAAAAAAAAACTTCTACAATAAAAAAATATGACTTTCTGACAACAAGTACAAGATGGCAAATAAAAACTCACCTGACAGGCAACTGTAAACTGAGAATGGGCCTCTTGGAGGTCTTTAGAAATTTGGTATGAATGACCTATTTCAACATAATTGACTAGGAACTCTTCACGATTATGATACACCCAATCAAACATCTGCAACAAGATAATAAGAATAAATTATCATCATGTGGAACTCAACAACAAAGATCAAACACTGTGTACTTAGCATTACAAATTTCCAAAGGTTACATCCCTAAATTGTTCATTAAGGAAATCTGCACACTGAAATATAAAAATATTGATTAAATAAAGCAATAAAAACAGTACAATTTAATTACTCCTCTAAATATTTAACAACTGAAAGAGACTTGTGTACCAGCTACTCTTTATCTTAATATACTGGTGAGAAGTACACAGTAGTAGCAAAAATTAGTAACTCAGTACACTAGCTTTCTGTTGAAATTTCTCTATAATCATCCTAATCTAATCATTCACAGTTGCTGCAAAATTTCTGTTTTCACCAATTAGAGTCATGCTTGAGAAATGGCATAATACAGTTTCTATTTTTGAATAATTTATATATACGCAATTGCCTTCCATGCCCCTGTAAGTTAAAAACACAATATGAACTTTCAGAACCAGTGATAACACTTAAACTTTCACTGACTACGTAAAAGCGATAGCAAATGATTATTCGAACTAAAAAATGAATGAAAATATTCTGTAAAATAATGACCTATGCTCTAGCTCAGTATAGTTGTAAGTAAATGTGGAACAGTACTGCTTTGAGAGCATTAAAACTTTATAGGCATTATAATAATTCACCTATGAATTTAACTAAGGTCATTTCCATAAACCGTTTACCTAACATCTGCTGTCCCAAGTACAATAAGGTAGAATAGGGTAAATCAAACTTAAATAGATTAAACAACTCCTTTGTGTGTCCATAAACATACTTCAATGATGTTATCTTTACACAGAGCTCAGTATGAATTCAGGAGATAGCTTAGGCTGTTAAGCTTAAGTGCTTGAAGGCAAATTTAACAATTTTTGCTTTAGATCTTTTTCTGCACGATTTCAATAACCCTACAGAAAAGTAGTATGGCCTG
This sequence comes from Macrobrachium nipponense, assembly GCF_015104395.2. Classification (NCBI taxonomy): domain Eukaryota; kingdom Metazoa; phylum Arthropoda; class Malacostraca; order Decapoda; family Palaemonidae; genus Macrobrachium; species Macrobrachium nipponense. Next base: position 72,919,188 of record NC_061089.1, read on the forward strand.
AACACTAAGATTTAGAAGAAAGATGTAGCTAGATCCCTTATTTTGTGGCTTAGTTAGGTCAATTCACCAATATCTCCGGGTGTGAGATGCAAAGCAATAACTTTACAGGCAGTGCCAATATCACTGTCACTTGTTGTTGTTTATATGCTGTGAGAGAGAGAGAGAGAGAGAGAGAGAGAGAGAGAGAGAGAGAGAGAGAGAGAGAGAGAGAGAGAGAGAGAGAGAGAGAAGAGATAGATACTATCAAATCCATATATACTTCATACCTTTTCAACATCTTGCTCAAAAAGTCTGAGTTGGAAGCACTGGTCTAGCCTCATTTTTTTATGCTGCCACAACTGCTGCACATGCTGCTGAGCCTGGTGTACACTGTCCATTAAACTTAAAATCTGTAGAGATGAAATTCATTAGTTTAACAACAAAATAAAAAAAATGCACTAAATATTACATCAAAAGTTAAAATCTTGATAACAACTTCTACTTTAACAGCCAGTTTAAATTCTGGCCGTTGTTCTTGAATGTATAATTCAATAATCGAAAGTTCCTGATATAAACATACCCTTACATGTATTAATTATAACATACAAATGTTGGAAATTAAAAAGAACAGATGAGAGCAGAAGGAAATTATTTAATGTACAATCTCAACAGGGAAATTTAATAATACATCTGTTCTTTTGAGGAAAAATCCATTTTATGCAATACAAGTTAATAACCAATCATTCATTTTTCAACAAAAATTATTCTATTTCACAAAAACAAACATGAAGATTGTGGTACTCTCTTTAAACAATGCTTCTGCTTAAGAAGGGAAATTGTACGTTGATAAGAGATCCCAAAACAAAGGCCACAAATAAAAATTACAAAAACTCTAATAAAAAACAATGAATGAACAACCATGCTCCAGTTCATATAATGGGAATAATCGGCCTTTACCCCCAATTAAGAGTAAATAAAAAAATTATATCGTAATGTATTTAAAAAAAAAACAACTACCATACAATAATTATTTAAAAGTGGGCCAACCTTGTTAAAGACAGTTCCAGTTCAACACTAGTTAAGAAACATACAAGATTCCTAAAATTACATAAAAAACATTTGAGTAAAAGATTTCATACAACTGTTCCTAACTGAACTGGATAAAGTAATCCAAAAGAAGAAGAATAACAAAAATTTCACAACGCCTAGCTTACTTCCATAAAAGATAGACACCATGAACTAACATAAAAATCTAAAACTCTCATCAACAATAAAATGAAATCTTTTCTCACCTGAGGAATACTGTTCTGAAAATCAGGGTTATTAAGTATGAGACTTGAAGCACTATCACGACCCGAGTACCCAGAATCATAACCATTACCTTCATCACAGTTTAATCTGGAAGAAAAATAGTCGTCATTTTCTATCATTAATCCAGTGGCAAATCATATCAGAAGCACAAGAATATACAGTAATAGGGAGTTTTAATGCAGCATATTACATAAGGGTATAAATCAATTACCGTATATATAAGTGTAATCATATTCTCAGTATAGTATAAACTGAGATATACTATATGATATTAGTTCTAAAAGATAAAGATTCCAGATTTTGGAGCATTTAGAAATAAGAATGAATTAATCACTTAACAAAAAATGTATATATAATCAAACATCACTGCATATCCGACCTTTGTAACAGTCTTTGGCCCATAACGTCCAAGTCGTGTATAAGGCTTCCAGACACCTTAGAATGCATTTCTTTGTGTCTCTCGATGGCTCTCTTTGCACCACTGACATCATCCGCAAAATCAGTCTGTTGCAATTCGTCCCGGACATCCTCCAGCTGATCGAGGAGCTCATTAGCCTGCCAAGTGAATTCCTCCACAGCCAGGCGTAACTCGATCCAGGTATTGTGATCGTACGCCAGTGACCCATCAAAATCATTTGTTAATTGACTAGGATCGATCGTCTTGGCTAGGTTCTCCAAGCTTATCAAGTTGGTCTGAAATAAAAATTAAATTATGCCCAAAACCAGTTACGTATACCATAAACCTTGTTAACCAAATAACTGTGAATGCTACAGATTAAATTAGTGAACAAAATATATTGAAAGTAAACTTTTAATCTGTTTTAAAGTTATTTCTAATAAACTACAAAATTTTAAATAAACAGATGATTTTGAATTCCTACAATATATATGTATAACATAACCGTGCCTTTTCTCTTTGTATTTTTTTGGCAATATCTCCGAAGACACAACAGACAACACATTTATGTAATTTGATCTTTTCTTTTCAGGTTTAGATTCAATATCTAAGCTGCAATATTCTACTGCTGTTAATTATTCATCCAGTAGACTGACATTATAACAGCCTTTTACATTGCACTTCCCGTTCATGCCTAACACAATGTTATCTAGAATTCAGAGTGTACAGTAAACTTTTTAAGGATTTTCTTTTACTTAAGAATACAGAAATATTATCACAATAAAAAATATGTAGACTTAAGAAACTTAAAACTGAATCTTACTGTCCTATTTTTATTTTGCTTTATGCTTAAAAAATCTAAAACAGACTGCCAATGATCTTATATTAATTCCAATTGTCTACTATCCATTAAGATAATCAGAAATCTCGTACTGGAAGTTAATTACAAATATGTTCTCATTCCATTGAGTATTTACACATTAAGATAACCATAAATCTTATACTGGATGTTAATTATACATGCGTTCTTATTCCAATGTATATTTATACGTTAAGATTACCACAAATCTTAATGAGTATTAGGAAACTTGAATTATTTTTCTAACTATCTTCTAAGCTTTTTAAATCATCACCAAAGAAAATCAGAAAATAAATAAAAACCTTAATCCTAATTATTCAACAAACTGAACTTATATTACCTCGAACTTATACTTGTGACTCCCTATACTCGTACGCTGTTTCTGCCAGAAATTGTCCGGTTTCACAATGTATACAATGTGTATGTGCTGAGCAAAGCTCTCATGCAGTTCTTTCAAGATGGGTTTCACCGTATTCCAGGTTGATCCGCGCATGTCAATTATCACAGTGAAGCCAATCTCGCGCACTTCGTCACTGCCAGTGTGAAAAATACAAACTATTAAGTATCTCTATGTTGCATTTTCAAACAAGCACACAGATAAAATATTAAGACAGTGTACATTTATGGTTAGTCCAATCCAGGCTATTGCATTAATGTCAACTCAATACAATTCTTCTGTATCTTCTGTTCATTACAAAAATTGTTCACAATTTTCGTTTCTGATGAGGTAATTATATTTAAACTATAGAATGTAATTCATTTAATTTATATAATTTCATTCATTCATTATAAGTAAAAACCGTATAGATATCTCAGTGCCATTAATTTGACAGAAATGTTCAGGTGTGCCCTAAAAGCACAAACTCACTTTAATATGTATTCAAATATTATCAAAACGCATCAGTTTCTACACAACACCTAATATTTTTTTACCTTTTACAAAATTGACTAACAGGTATAATATAATCATCCCTTTAGAAAACAAAGCGTGCCTTAAAACTGTGTGAAAAAAATATATAAAAACGAGAATTGCAAACTACAAAAACAGAATCAATGTGACTTCAAAAATAGCTCCACCTTTTACCTTGGAATCTGCATGAGGTATTGCAGGAGCGGGCGGTAGTCGTCATGTTTGAGTCTGTCTCTGCGGGTGCTCGCAGGAAAGGTGAGGATGGGTCCAGCCCTTTGGTCGCGACCCCCGGACAAATAAGCCACCTTCTCATGGAGCACCGTCATCACGTCTACCGCCCGTAATCCATCCATCCTCTTCGGAACTGCAATAAAAAAAATGATGGCGTGAGTCTGTTGTTCCAAATATATTGGAATAATAATAATAATATAATAATAATAATGATAATAATAATAATAATAATAATAATAATAATAATGATAATAATAATAATAAAAATATCCACCAAAAACCTGAATGACACAAAAACAAAATATTTTTTATTTCCAGGTAATAATAATATAATAATAATAATAATAATAATAATAATAATAATAATAATATGGGATACGCCAGTGGACATTGTACCCATAATCATAGGAAAACTAGGCAAGATCCCAAGACCCCTGAGAAGGAATCTGGAAAAACTAGAGGCTGAAGTAGCTCCAAGACTCATGCAGAAGAGTGCGCTCCTCGAAACAGCACACATAGTGAGAAAAGTGATCGATTCTTAAGGAGGCAGGATGCATCCCAGAACCCCACACTATAAGTACCACCCAGTCGAATTGGAGGACTGTGATGACATAAAAAAAAAAAACCTGAATAACACAAATAAAGACAAAATATATTGTCATCAAAAGCTACGATCTGTCTACAGCACGAATGCAACCATTAAACTAAACCCATCTGGCTCCAGATAAGTTCTCCCGTCTCACTGAGAGTAATAATAACAACAATAACATACAAATAAAAATGTTTGAACATTTAAGTAAACTTTCCAAACACATAAAGTAACCCTTAAAACCAAGAGCTAACATAACTCTATCATCTACCATCAGACCAGGAACTCTACGGGGCAGTGGACGGTTCAATATTTGTACATTTCCCCCTACAGCATCATTCTGCGTTTTAGGAACCATACAGAATTCATTCCCTTAAAACTGACAGAAACTTCTCAGAAATAATTAATTTTCATTTTATTCGCAAGACATATTATCAAGGTCACTACTCTTACACGATAAATTGAAAAATCCAGGGCACCCAAATTAGGCACAAGTGCCCCCCCAACCCCCGCCCCGTGGCGGGGGCGAGCTCAAGTGGGGAAAAGGGTGGCAGATGCAGTTTTTCTTTTATTTATTTTCGTTATTTTCCAATTTTATTCATCTATTCTTCAATGCACTTCATATTTCTAAATCTATTCATGTAATCTTAAATACATTATCTTTTTTTTTATCTTATTCGTCTATCGAGTTATTTTTTTCTCGCACCCTCCTTATATATATATATATATATATATATATATATATATATATATATATATATATATATATATATATATATATATATGTATGTATGTATATATATACATATATTCTTCAATGTACTTCTTTTTTCTAAATCTATTCATGCATTAAAAAAAATATTATTTGTCTATTCTTAAGTTATATATTTTTTCTTGCATTCTCCTTTATAATTATACACACACACACACACACACAACACACATATATATATATATATAGATATCATATATTATATATATTCTTATACATATAATAATATTAATATATATATATTAATATATAGGAATTACATATATATATTATATATATTATTCTATATATATATATATGAATATTTATCACATCACCGTGATTCATATAAATCATTCGAGCTACAAATGTCTTTTTTAATATCTAATTCGCTCTACCTCGGAATTGATATATTTCATATATGTGCCGAGGGGGAATTTTTTTAGTTGATAATAATTTCTTACCCCCATGGGATCGAACCACCGTCCAGTTGGACGGGAACGAAATCAGGATCGGACAGTGACGCTACCGAAACGGCTATCAGATAGCCGTTTTTCCCCGTCCAACTGGACGGTGGTTCGATCCCATGGGGGTACGAAATTATTATCAACTAAAAAATTCCCCCTCGGTACATATATGAAATATATCAATTCCGAGGTAGAGCGAATTAGATATTAAAGGACATTTGTAGCTCGAATGATTATATATATATATATATATATATATATATATATATATATATATATATATATATAGTGTGTGTGTGTGCGCGCGCGCGCGCGTCTGCACGCATGCGCTCTGTGAGGACACACTTATGCATAACATCCTGGATGCATCCACTCGATATTATTTAGTGTATCACTAATTACACTGCATTTACGCTCTCTCTACCCCTTCTATTCTATTCCACTTTATTCGACTCCACGCCTATTTACCTATCGAAGTGGAACTCTCATCGCGAGTCAACCTCGAACCAAGAGGTGAGCACGTACAAAGCACTATTCAAACACAGAGATGTGTATACGTACGTGACATGACTTGCGCATCGCAATCGGGGGCGAATCAAATGCGCATGCGCACTAGACCCTATCAGTTAATGACTCGGCAATGACGGCCCTTAATTAAACCCCGTTTTACATAAAGATCATTATTTATAATTTATAAAGTACAATAACGAATATGGATTAATTAGACTAACAGGTTTTAAATACTTGGTCATATACTAAGCCTAGCACCAGCAGATACGCTAACAAGCACAAGAATCAGCATTTCGTGTTCTTACCAAAAATCAACCAAGAAGCACTTTACAAAATAATTCGCCTCCTATTTTCTTACTGAGCATCAATCAAACTCATTTTCCTATTGACATCGGACACCAACAGCATACTCATGAATGTAAAAACAATCATATAAAAAACTAAAGTTTTCAACTGTTCTCGTCCGTAATGTCCAACAAATTGCGTTTCCATCCCACCCTAAAAAAAAACTCCATTTTCTCCTCATCTACGCGGACAAGGGACAATTAATGAATCAATCGATTCTTATCTGATGTGCAACAGGCCTGATAAGATAGCAGCACGATGGAAAGGAGGAGACGACAGCTAAAGTCTTTCTAACGCCAACTCTCGCCAGCCACTTTCACAGTCGCCTTCTAAAAAGTGAAAGTGATGATGGGCCTATTTCGGCCAACACCCCAACAATAGGACCTTGGAAGTGACACCGAGTGGCGTGTCCCATACAATCGCCTCCTTCGTCCTATATAAGGAACTAATGACGTCAAACAGCTCTTGAAAGTCTTGATTCCGTTTAAACGTTCCTCAAGTTCCAACGTCAACCGTCCTTTTCTAAAAATGACAGAAAACTGAGGAGGAAGGAATGGTATGGGAAACTATGAAAATTCAGAGTCGACCTAGGTAAATGACAGCAAAGTGTCAATCTAAAGCGGTAGTAGAGCAAGAAACTGACATGTCAGGAGATTTTAATCTCTCTCTCTCTCTCTCTCTCTCTCTCTCTCTCTCTCTCTCTCTCTCAATCTAAAGCTGAGTCTAATAAGGACGAGTCTTACGAGATAGACGCTGTCACTGCCACTGACATCAGAAGATTCTCTCTCTCTCTCTCTCTCTCTCTCTCAAATGCTACAACAATTTGAATACGTTTAAATCAACGGATGTTTATTTGACTCGCTCAATTAGCCAAGATCTACAAACATGCAATGCCCAAGTTTCAGAAAAATGTCACCACTTGAACAAACACGACGCGCCAAGCGCACCTGCTCTGAACTAGAAAATGCTGAAAAAAAAGTGAGTGACGAATAGGTACGTGCGCTTTAATAAAAGTATATATAAATAACTACATAAAACTGGAATGAAGGTCACAGGATTCCCAAGCGCTACAATTCCATTTCAGAGTAATTGGCACCAAACCGATTATACAGCCAGTCGGTCTAAGGCTATTGAAAATGTTGACGCTTTCGGGGAAATGGTGTATTCATATGCACGACCCAAATTAGTTGACATCTGTGTGTGTGTGTGTGTGTGTGTGTGTGTGTGTGTGTGTGTGTGTGTAACGCTAACATAGTGTTAGAGAATCATTAAACCTGACGCCCCAACTGTAGGCCGTAGTTTATAAAATTAATATTCTTAAAATACTTCGATCTCAACAGTATACACAGAACCAATTTGCTACTATTTAAATTAACTCCTCTAGACTAAATACTACTATACTTCACTATCGGGTATAAAAAAACAAAGCAGTTAAGAACAGCACAGTTCATAAATAAATAATAAATATATATATGTATATAGATAATATATATATATATATAATATATATACATATATATATAGTATATATATAATATATATATAGTATATTATATATATATATATATATATATATATGGTCTATCACAGCCTCCAATTCGATTGGGTTGTATTTATAATAATGTGGGGTTCCGGGCTTGCATCCTGCCTCCTTAGGAGTCCATCACTTATCTTACTATGTGCGCCGTTTCTAGGATCACACTCTTATTATTATTATTATTATTATTATTATTATTATTATTATTATTATTATTATTATTATTATTAATTATTATTTATATAGGATAGGCCTAGGAATTAACCCACTAGAATCAACAGCCAACTTCTTAGCGGCCGTCTTTCAAGCCCCCGGCCCCCCCGGATCACCCTCCCACCTCCCACCCCCGCTCTCTCTCTCTCTCTCTCTCTCTCTCTCTCTCTAAATTAAACTTTTCCCCAGATCTTCTTTGTCACCTCCGAGGATCATTATTTTCAGAGAGGGCAAGAGACAGAGACAAAGGCAGAGAGAGATGAGAGAGAGAGAGAGAGGAGAGAGAGAGAGAGAGAGAGAGAGAGAGAGCAAGGACCTTTTTTTTTCTTTCATCCTCTTGTTTCATAATGAACTCTCTCTCTCTCTCTCTCTCTCTCTTCTCTCTCTCTCTCTCTCTCTCTCTCTCTCTTTCTTGGTTATTTTAGCTAACCTGTAAGCATTCTTCTTTTTCTTTCTTTCTTATTTCTCATATTCGTAGATTTTCTATAGAAGAAGAAGAAGAAGAAGAAGAAGAAGAAGATTATTATTATTATTATTATTATTATTATTATTATTATTATTATTATTATTATTATTATTATTAACTGCCCTACGTCAACAAATTGTTTACAAATTAATAATAATGATGATAAAAAATTACCTCTAGTATTTTTAATTTCGAGTATACATGTGCAATTAATATAAGTGTTTCTCCAGTATTAATAATAATAATAATAATAATAATAATAATAATAATAATAATAATAATAATAATAACAACAACAACAACAACAGACACTTCTGTTCATATAACCATCAAATAGTAATTCAATTTTAATAACCAACTAAGATCCAGTTGACATTTAAAATATTGCCTCAACCTGGCTCTGTCAAAACACAAACTAAAACTCATATAAAGTCACAGGAAATCCAACGATGATGATAAAAAAAAACTGCAACTCACTGCCTTTCCCACTTTTTACAAAAAGCTCAAAGGAAGAGTAATTTATACTTCTAACGAAACGACGTAAGAACTTGAAGGAGAGAAGCAAAGGAATAAGGGACGAAAAATAACTGGACCCAACTCGTAAAGGATGAAGCAAACTCTCCTCCAGATAAGTTTAATATTCCATCAAATTCGATCCGAATTCAAACATAAAGTTACGAGAGAAGACCTTCCTAGCAGACTCTGGGCTTTGGCCAAACAGTAACTTCCCCGTGAGAAAAAATGGGAAATATAGACAGATGCGAAACACAGTGTGTAAAATTGCGAGGAAAACTTCAAGTTGACCGGTTAAAGAATTTGCTAAACTCCCCGCCCCCTTCTCCACCTTTTTATACGACCTGGGGGAGGAGGGGGGGGGGGGGGGGAGTGGCGGTTGAAGGAACCCTCAAACTAGCTTAGATATTTCCACAATCAGATAGCAATTATATCACAATCTTGTGTTTAGACTGCTTTTTTGGTCACAATTTAATGGGTAAACTCCATTTAATATAATCCAATCGTTTCAACTGAACCAAACGATAATCAAACACTAAGGCCGAGGCCAAAGAGTTTGAATATTATTGTGTGTGTGTGCGTGTGTGTGTGTTTAAACGTTTCACTACAATCAACTTCAGATACATTGTTAAATCAACTAACGATCCTGTGTGTGTGTGTGTGTGTGTGTGTGTGCATATATGCGCGCGAGTTCTTATCAGCCCAAATTCCTTTGTTTCACCCTTAAAGGCATCGCAAACTTTTATCCGCTTCCGAGCTACATCTTCCAAACTCTCTCTCTCTCTCTCTCTCTCTCGTCTCGAACGCCTTCAGGAAATGCCTTGTTTTTTTATAAGCATTTCTTAAAAACTTCGGTGGACTCCTCCGTCTCGCAGAATGACGAGGCACTTCAAAGCTAACCCCCCACCCCCCATCTCTCTCTCTCTCTCTCTCTCTCTCTCTCTCTCTCTCTCTCTCTCTCTCTCTCTCTCTCTCTCTGGGAATGAAACCCGACGTTTTATTTCCACATGAAAGTCATTTTAAGGTTTAGTGGGTGAGGCTGGAGACCACCAGGAATTGCTGGGACCAGGTACTGAATCATCTCAAAACATCCCGTTGAAAGAAGTCACGGATTTTTACAGTCTCACAATTGTATATAAGTTGAAGAATTTCCACCAAGACGGAAATTCGTGAAATGGTAAGATTACGGCAAAGAGATGAATATTATATAAAAAAAAAAAGAGCATCTCAAAACATATCGCTGAAAGAAGTAACGGATTTTTACAGTTCCACAATTGTACATAAGTTGAAGAATTTTCATCAAGACGGAAATTGTGAAATGGTAAGATTGAGGCAAAGCGATGAATTTATATATATATATATATATATATATATATATATATATATATATATATATATATATATATATATATATATATATATATATATATAAAAAGAGCATCTCAAAACATCCCGTTGAAAGAAGTCACGGATTTTTTACAGTTTCACAATTGTAAGTTTGAAGAATTTCCACCAAGACGGAAATTTGTGAAATGGTAAGATTGAGGCAGAGTGTGGTGAATATATTATAGATTCTCAAAATATACCGTTGAAAGAAGTCACGGATTTTTTACAGTCTCACAATTGTATATAAGTTGAAGAATTTCCACCAAGACGGAAATTCGTGAAATGGTAAGATTACGGCAAAGAGATGAATATTATATATATATATATATATATATATATATATATATATATATATTATATATATATATATATATATATATATATATATAAAAAGAGCATCTCAAAACATCCCGCTGAAAGGAATCAAGGATTTTTTACTGTTTCACAACTGTGTAAGTTACAGAATTTTCACCAAGACGGTGAAAATTCTGTGAAATGGTAAGATTGAGGCAGAGTGTGGTGAATATTATAAATAAAAAAAGATAGATTCTCAAAATATAACCGTTGAAAGAAGTCACAGATTTTTACAGTTTCACAATTTTGTAAGTTAAGGAATTTTTCACCAAGACGGAAATATGTGAAATGGTAATATTACGACAGAGTGGTGAATATTATAGAGATTCTCAAAATATACCGTTGAAAGAAGTCACGGATTTTCAGTTTCACAATAGTATTATAAGTTGGAGAATTTTCACCAAGACGAAAATTTGTGAAATAGTAAGATTACGGCAGAGTGGTGAATATTAAAAAAATAAATAAATAAGACGAAAATGTGTGATATAGCAAGGTTATGGGAAAGTGGTGAATATAATATAATAATTATTAATAAATATTAATATATTTATATTATTAATCTATATGTTATATGTTATATGTATCTGTATAATATTATATAAATAATTAAATATATCTATATATATATATATATATTTATATTATTAATGTATATGTATATGGATCTATATGTATAGTATATGTATATGGATATGTATATTATATTAATATATATTATATATGTCATATATATATATAAATATATATATATATATATATATTTAAAGCTTAAACAACAACAACAACAACAACGACGACTACATTAAAAATAACTCACTCCCAAAAATAAAGAAACGCTACATAAAAAATGAACAAAAGCAGCTTTTGCAAATTAAGCCACACTCCTTATGGGGGAATAAAAACCCAGTATACCAACACGGTCTTCATCGAAAACATAAATGAAAACATAAAGAAAAAATAATAAAGAAATTAATAATAATAAAAAAAAGACAGAATTCATTAATCAAATGAGAAGATACCCAAATGAAATACAAGATATAGAAAATATTTGTCTCCTAAGGAAAGAGAGAGAGAGAGAGAGAGAGAGAGAGAGAGAGAGAGAGAGAGAGAGAGAGAGAGAGATGTAAGACTCACAAAATAAAAAAAATAAAAACTCATGGTTGAGGAACGTGAAAAAACAGAGTGGAGGAGGAGGAGGAGGAGGAGGAGGAGGAGGAGAAGGAGGAGGAGGAGGAGAGAGAAAGAGAGTGGGAGGAGGGGGAGAGGGGGGGGGAGTCCTCCTCTCTTATCTGTTGATGACACAACCACCCTGCCATAATAAAGATGGCAGCCGTGGGGTCTCCCAGAACGCCGAAGGACCCCATTACCCTAAAAAGCTCATCAAGGTACACACATTTTCCAAGACGGAACTGACATTCAAGGACCACCACCAGCATCGTGACTTACTCTGTTTATGGGAATTAACCTCATGGAACTGTGCCTTATTAGAGGAAACATGAATGTTTTGGTAAACATTCCAGCATCGTGATTTACTCCGATCCAAAAAAAAAAAAAAAAAAAAAAAAAAACTCGTGGAATTGTGACTTACTACAAAGAACATGAATGTCTCAATAAATACTCCAATATTGAAGTAAATGCCATCACGTGTATTAACATACAATTACAACTGAGAAGACCAACGAACATGTACTATAGTATGTACCGCCGCCCTACGCGATCATAAAAGTACAAATTCGAAAAAAAAAGTTTCCAAAATGTCATATTTCTGTTTTCCAAAATAAATTTTCCTAATAAATGACAAATAAGATGTGAGGCATCCAGAGTAATCATGAGTTAACAGTACCGACAAAATCTTCAATAAGAAAGTTATAAATTCCATCTACTTAGCCACTTAGTATTAATAATACATATAGTCAATATTCAGGAACAAATAACTTTTAAAAACTATTTATTCTGTTCTTGCAATATGGAAAGAAAGATCTTTAAATTATCAAAAACTATAAAATACTCTGATAGGACATCGTATAACCGCCATGAAAGTCTACGTACTCTACAACCCTTGTTTAACTTATCTGAATAATTGTGCTAAGGATTGTTGTTACTGGTACACATTTTGTAAAGAATTTACAAAATCCCAAAACCAAAAAAGGTACTTATTTTGTATGCGTTGCAACTTATTGCCCTCTATACCTATCATTGGCATTATTGTCGGAAATTTTGCCTGACCCTTCCATAAGTTTCACTTTTATGATATAAAAAAAAGTTTGCACTATCAATCGTCGTCCCTGATTTTCTACAACGGCTTTTGAGGTGTAACACTGCCACACTGACTAATAAGAAAGTTATTTTGTTCTAAACCATTGTCAACATGCGGACATGTCTTCTAAAAGCGTTAAACAGATGTCGCTTTCAATGTTTAGCGACATTTTGTGCTACCTAGAAGCACAGAGCAACGTTGCCAGTAAGTACTTGAGACAAGCCTTTTTTGTGCGTCCTAAAGTTAAGAAAGTACATTATGATATAGCAATACCCTCAAGAAAATTTGACGGAATTTTACTTTCTCACTTTTGTGGTGATTTCAATACATCATTGCAAATACAAAAATTAAAGAGAACACTATTACAGCAAAAGCAAATTCACATAAAATACGTAACTTGAGTCTTCCATAAAATATTTTTAATAATAAAAATTTATCGACAATTATGTCCGTTGTGACAACTTTTAATCCAACCAACCATTCATCTAACCAATGAATACGACGTTTACTGAGACACTCAGAAAAAAGTAGAGCTGTTTAATACAAATGATCTAAACGTAATCAATATCCTGTCGGCTTTAAACTATAGTATACTCTTCTTGACAAGATGACGCAACAAGTTTAGGGTATAAGAAATTTTTAAGAAATTTTTAATGTTTATAAAAATAAATATGAAGTCCGTCCCCTCCACAGCTTTCCAGTATCTAATATATTGATCAGTCGTTATCAGTAACGGTACAAACTTCCTTAAGGATGAAGGACGGTCGTGGGCCGCTTCCCAATTAGTGGCTGAGAGATCATAACAGGGGGGGTTTACGGCTATACCCGAAATTAATCCGGTGTCATTACCGGATCTATTCTTCAAGGTCATTGGAATCACTCTGGTATTAGCAGTTAATTAAAATATTATTATCATTACCTATATAACTGCCATTGTGCGTGTGAGCGTGTGAAAGCTCACCACAGAACATTCTAATGCCCTTGGGTAGCTCATGCCCAAAGCGATAATGATGTAAGACAGTTCGAAAGCTCTGCCTTTCTCTGAGGAATCATGATAAGATAAAGACAAAAGCCATTTGAAACCATCAACGGAATACAATTCCCTGTTCAAATTCCCAACAGGCTCGGTAATGAAGACGATATTCACACTTACGATAAATTCTAGATAAAGAACCTTCGCAAATTCTGTAAAAATTCTAGATAAAGAACGTTCGCAAATTTGCAAAAATTCTAGATAAAGAACCTTCGCAAATTTTTTAAAAATTCCAGCTAAAGATCTTTTGCAAATTTAGTAAAAATTCTAATTAAAGAACCTTCGCAAATTCTGTAAAAATTCCAGATAAAGAACCTTCGCAAATTTTGTAAAAAATGTAGATAAAAGACCTTCGCAAATTTTGTAAAAATTCTAGATAAAGAACCTTCGCAAATTCTGTAAAATTCCAGATAAAGAACCTTCGCAAAATTTGTAAAAAATGTAGATAAAGGACCTTCGCAAAATTTGTAAAAATTCTAGATAAAGAACCTTCGCAAAATTTTGTAAAAATTCTAGCTAATGATCTTTCGCAAATTTTGTAAAAAAAAAAAAAAAAAAAAAAAATCCAGATAAAGAACCATTGCAACTTTTGTAAAAATTCTAGATAAAGAACCTTCGCAAATTGTGTATGAAAATACATGAACGTGTAAATGATAAGGGATATACCAATCATGTATATAAAATTTTAACGATACCCATTGGAACTCCGGCAGAAAGGAATATCATATAGTTTATAACATTTACATGATAAATATTCAGTGAATTACGTATGTTATGGTGGTGCGTGTGTTTGTGTACAAACATCAGTATGTGGGCATGTAAATTAATATTAAATAAGAGACATACCTGAGAACGAGGTATTGAACACCTGATTGACGTATGTTTACGATTCTAGTGTAATTTAATTTCAGCGAGATAGAGTATCATCATATAATCACCGCGTACGTGTCATAATATAATTCCTCCTCCTCTAACCACTTAATCTGAGAGATCTTTACAGTTAATTCTAGAAAATAACAACATTGAAGAATTAAATACGAGTCGGTAATGTCATTACTTGCTACCTAGGAAATGGCTCATTCAAAACAGCAACCCCGACTAGGGACTCAACTGAGAAGAAAAAAAAAAAAAAACACACACACACACACACACACACACATATATATATATATATATATATATATATATATATATATATATATATATATATATAACCACTCGCCATTGCAGCCACTGCAAAAAAAATAAAAGAAAAGTTATCTTTCTAGAAAATATTTTTGCTTTTTCTATCATCATCAACATCATGCACTGCAATCAACAGTCAAGGAGTGGGTGTCGACACTGCCGGAGGGTTAGAAATGAAAAATGAAATGATTGATAAGACATTTTCTCAAAACGCGATGAAGTCGACGAACTACAATATAACTTCGTACAGCGAAATGACAGAGGGTAAAAGTGCCAAGATATCCAGCCAAACAAATATATAAATAAGATCAAAACCATATAGTTAGATTATTATTTATAAAATAAAGTGTGACGTATTATTTTTATGAAATAAAGTGTGACGTATTATTTTTATAAAATAAAGTGTGACACATACTTTTATAAAATAAAGTGTGACGTAACTCATAACATTACCAGAAAGTGTAGTCCAAACTAATTACAACTGATTAACACACGTAAACAGCAATGATCCTTTAAAAATAAATCTTATTCACCTCTTATATTTATAGATTTATTTTTTATAAAATAAAGTGTGACGTAACTGTAGTCCAAACTAATTACAGCTGATCAATACTCGTAAACAGCAATAATCCTATAAAAATATATTCTGTTCACTTATTATATTAATTAAAAAACTATAGAAGATCCTATTCTACAGAACACCATCACACAAACCATGTAGTAAATGAAACAGCCTGGAACAAGTTCATCATCAACACTCGTGAGTGCTAACAATTACTTCAGAAACTTTAATTAGCTTCTCCTACGCGTAAACTTTCTCTCATTCCATACAACACTGAAAATGTCAAAACATTCTTCCATTACAAGCAGAACTGACAATTTCAAAATATTTTTTATTCGCAAATAAAACTGACAATTTCAAAACATTCATTCATTACAAGCGAAATTAATCATTTAAGAACATTCATTCATTACAAAGAGACCTGACAGTTTAAAAACACTCACAAATTGAACTTAGAATTCCAAAACATTCTTTCATTACAAACAGAACTGGCAATATCAAAGCATTCTTCCATTAAAAATAAAACTGAAAATCTCAAAACATTCTTTATTCACAAATAGAACTAACGATTTTAAAACATTCATTCATTAGAAGCAAAATTAAAAAATTTCAAAACATTCTTATTCACAAATAAAACTGACCATTTTAAAAACATTCGTTCATTAGAAACAAAATTACAAAATTCAAAACATTACTTCATTACAAACAGAACGGACACAATTTCAAAACACTCCCATCACAAACAGAATTAAAACTCCAAGACCGCGGAACAGTACTGCTTCAATAAACCGCAAAATACCATAAACCATCTGGCCGAATTGGACGGCAATGCGAAGTAGAAGGGAAAAAGAAAAAAAAAAACAAGTTAATTTATGCCGATGAAACGACTCGTTCTCCTGTTTCCTTCATTACAGGACGCGTTATCAAACCGTGACGCAATGCACCCAAGCCGACCGAAATTGTAATGCGACCGGTCCTCCTCTGCATTGTAGAGCAGCCTGGCCGTAAAGCCCGGAGAAATAAGATCAATTTGGCTGATAAGGCGCTAATGGCACCCTTTCATACGAGATGAAAGAAAAAAAAAAACTTTTTACGATCTCCACGGAAGATGGCGATGCGGAATCATCGATGAGAAATTCCGGGAGATAGGAGATGCTTTCCTGGTCACGGCGAAGTCGCTGCGGAATTCCACAGCGAGATAGTATTAGATGCTTCTTTGCCCATCGCATGATCATTGCGGAATCCTTACCGACCGATTCCGCGAGAGAAAGGAGATGATTCTCTGTCTGAATTCCGCGGGACAAAAGATGCTTTTTTATCCATCGCGAAAGCACAGCGGAATAATACAAGATAATTCCGCAGATCTTGCCAGTCCATCGCTAAATCGCTGAGGATTCCTACATGATAATTCCGCAGGACATCTTCCCTGTCCACCTCTAAATCGCTGCGGAATCCTACAAGATAATTCCGCAGGAAATCTTCTATGTCCATCGCAAAATCGCTAAGGAATCCTACACGATAATTCAGCAGGAGATCTTCTCTGTCCATCGCGAAAGTCGCCAAGGGCGCGAAAATATTCAGCGGAATTATCAGCTCATGAAAACAGTTTCCAAAGTTTTGGCGCTAATGAGATTAAGGCTATTAGCAAAATTACCACGGCGAACACGAGCGTCCTAAGCTTGGACCGAGGATTTAACGCTGATTAAAGATAGGATCTAGTAACAATCTTATTTATATAATATATATATATATATATATATATATATATATATATAAATATATGTATGTATAAACAGTTCACTGCCCTGAAACTGTTAAAAGTGAAACATGACATTTTACCACAATGTAAAAAACCTATATCAAACGACGCACAATGAATGCAGGAAAAAAAAAATATGAACGCAGAACCATAAGACAAAACATATCATAAACAAATATTTAAGTGCCACAAACGTCTCCCCAATAAAAACAAAAAGGGCCCATCTTAACCCTTCCACGACCTTGGTTCATAAAACTGATTAAAATGGCTGCTTACGACCCGTATATTATTACCCAGCTGGTTACTGTAACATTGCCCACGGGCTCATTACGGGAAGATGAGTTAAGATGGTATGATGGAATACCAAGAAATTAGGGTCTCTCTCTCTCTCTCTCTCTCTCTCTCTCTCTCTCTCTCTCTCTCTCTCTCTCTGACAAATGGGTTCATTTGCCGGTATTTTCCCGTATTTTATCTATTGACATCTTATCTTATATAATTACTAATTTCTACTTCACATTTTTATATAATTAATTTCATCTTACTTAAATAACCCATTTTTCCTTCATATTTTCATACGATTAATTTCATCTTACACAACTGCTACCTTCTCTATCACATCTTTATATAAAAAACTTTTTCATTACAATACAATTGTAAAATTTCGAATTATTGAGTAATTGTATAGGATTGTACAATTTAATGTCATTATTATTATTATTATTATTACTACAACCTTGTAACGCGCGATGGAACTCGGCGCTGCAGTCTCCCCTCCTTCCCGATCCCCTACAAACCACGTCTCACCCAGGACGGACAAACAGGTTTTTAGGAGGGTGGATGTCTACCCTACCCTCTCGTTCCCATTACCTACCACGCTCCCAACCAGGCCGGACAAACAGGTTTTCAGGAGGGTGGACGTCATCCCTACCCTCTCTTTCCCTTAACTACTAAGCCCCCACCCGGGGCGGACAGGACAAACCAGTTTGCAGAGGGTGGGTGGCTGTGTCATGCCTCGCTTACTGTCACCCGGGGAGGACAAAATAGATCCACTCGGATTTTATTATTATTATTATTATTATTATTATTATTATTATTATTATTATTATTCTCATACAAATCAGAACTGAGGACATTTATTATTATTATTATTATTATTATTATTATTATTATTATTATTATTATTATTATTATTATTCTCATACAAATCAGAACTTAGGGCATTTATATTATTATTATTATTATTATTATTATTATTATTATTATTATATTATTATTATTATTATTATTATACAATACAAACTAGGCCATTTATTAATACTATTATTATTATATCATACAAATAGAACTTAAGACATTTATTATAATTATTATTATTATTATTTTACAACTGAGAAATCAGCGCATGAAAAATATTTTTCATAAAATCTCAAAAATGCTTTTCTCGACGAATTCGGAAAGGCATCCTTTCGTTTAACAGTCGGCTGCCTGCCCGTTTTCCAGGCGAGACCCTGTGGCACCAAACCTGACTCAACTGGAAAACCTGGAAATTCTTCCAGTGGTTTTCGAATAAAGAACAAACGACAAAACGTATTTCTTACTATTACTACTACTACTACTACTACTACTACTACTACTTCTACTACTACTACTATAATACTATAATAATAATATATAATATAATAATAATAACAATAAACAGTAAAAAAACTAGCTGTTTAATCTTCCACAAGAAATAAAGACAAAAAATATTTGAAAATGTCTGGAAATTCTTCCAAGTTTTTTCTTAAAAAGAAAAACTATATCATATATTAAAATCTCTCAAAATACACTTCTCAACTACTATTACTAACACTACCACTGCTACTACCACCACTACACAAAACAAAAAAAAAAAATAAATAAATAAATAACAGCTAAAAATACAGAGCAGCGTAATTTTCCACAAGAACCATTTTATTAGAATAAAAAAAAAACATAAGGGTATCTTGGTAAAATGTCGCAATCAAATCCCTTCCCATGCCTACGGGGGCATCAAATCACGATATATATTTATTTTGTGATGCACGAAAGGACTATATTACTATATATATATATATATATATATATATATATATATATATATATATATATATATATATATCTATATATATATATATATATATACAATGTATTATATAAAAAGTGGCCTGCTGGGTCAACAGTACTGGCACAGCTGCAGGCAGCCTGCTGACATATTTCAGTAATATATAACATTTTCAGGCAGAAATACCAATGATTCGATGATGACTCAGTGAAGGAACAGGTAAGGAATGACAGAATTTATTGGCGAGTATCAATACACGGCAAAAGGAAGTGTCAGTGTTAATGTATGGGGAAATGTATAGGGGTATCGACCCTGAAATAACACATCGAAATATTCTGCCAATATAGCAAAGAAGTGCATGAGAGAGAGAGAGAGAGAGAGAGAGAGAGAGAGAGAGATGAGAGAGAGAGAGAGAGAGATTAATTCCTTGTTCCCATGACAAAGAGAGAGAGAGAGAGAATTAATTTCTTGTTCCCATGACAAGCATGTACTGCACTGCCTGTCTTCCACGTCACAAAATTTTAATTTACAAAAAAAAAACGAATAAATAAAAAAAAATAAAAAAAAAAATAAATAAAGTAAAATTCCAAAGCGAAGATTTACTGCAGACACAAGACAACAATAAATCACAGGGGCTAAAGCACAACGCTTACACGAGGGAGAATGATTTCAGAGAAATTTAATTACACAGCAATTACCCACTACCTCTGGGTCAACTCGGGTCCAGTGAACGCTTACTATTATTACCTCCCCAAAGAGGTTGTTTTAACCTCGATTTGTGTGTCTGTTTGTCGGCAAGAATCCTTTAAAAAAAATAAAAAAAATAAAATAAAAAAAAAAAGTGGGTCACGCGACTGGCAACAAGTTGCTGTATTATGGGAGACAGAATTGTTAAAAATACGCACATAATACTATTATTATCTCCACCAAAGAGGTTGTTTTAAGCTCGGTATGTTTGTCTTTTTTATTAACAGGATTCACAAAAACTTAAGTTTTTTTTCTGCAAAAAAAAAAAAAAAAAAAAAAAAAAAAAGATAAAAAAAAAAAGGGTCATGTGACTAGCAACAAGTGCCTGGATTATGGGAGAGATAGGAATGCAAACAGATGGGTACATAATCCAATGCAAATGTCAACAGAGGCACAATCAACTCAGAAAAAGGCTATAAATATATCTTTTTGTAATAGTTGTCAATTTATCTTGCAACATAGGTTGTAAGCCCCCTTCCGATAACCAATCGTCAACAATATTACCCTGTGTAGAGCCCAATAAATTTATAAAAAAAAATATTAAATTATAAAATGCTGTGAACGAATTCTCGTAAATATTTTGTTGGCTGTTGACTCTGATCGCCTGACATATGACAACGGCTAGTTTTGAACTATAACTTTACTGTATTGGTTCTCGACAAAAGAAAGGAGGAACTGAGAAAGAAACAAATATAAAATCTGATGAATCATGACAAAATACACAATGCTAATCTACACAAAGTTAAGCCTACACATGGTTAAACCTACATAAGGTTAAACCAACACATGGTTTAACTTACACAAGGTAAAACCTGTACAAGGCGAAACCTGCACATAGGTAAACCTACACAAGGCTAAACCTATGCAAGATTACGCCTACACATGGCTTAACTTCCGGTTTAACTTACACAAGATCAAACCTATAAGACTAAGCCTACAAAAGGTTACACCTACACATGGTTTAACTTACACAAGGTGAAACCAATACAAGACTAAACCTACAAAGGGTTACACCTACACATGGTTTAACTTACACAAGGTCAAGCCTATACAAGGCTAAACCTACAAAAGGTACCACCTACACATGGTTTAACTTACACAAAGTAAAACCTATACAAGGCTAAACCTGCACATGATTGAACTTACACAGGGCTAAACCTACACATGGTTAAACCTCCAGAAGGTAACACCTAAATATGGTTTAACTACCACACGGTCAAACCTACACAAGAATAAACCTACACAGGGCTAAACTTACACGTAAACGATCCTGAACCTTATCATCCTCACAAGAAAATCTTTAACCTCCATAAAAAGGGAAACGTGAAAAGGGCAACCTTCAAGAAAATCCATAAAAAATGAAACTGGGGAAATTCATAAAAATAAAACGAAAAAAGGAAGAAGTCAAAAGACGTCGGGGGAAGTCTTTCAGGGAAGAGGAAATAAATGAGTGACATAAATTCCCCCTCCCCCCCCCCCCCCCCCCCACAAGAAAGAGAAGAGACATTTCTCGGTGTCTATTCATGACGAGACTTTCCCATAAGACGTAAATATGTCACGAGACCTTTAATGCTTTTTTCCAGTTTTATTTTTGGAACCGACTTTTATTTCTGTAACTTAATTTGCACTGAATACTTAAGAAACGTCTACTGTATATTTTGTTATACGTTCATTAACCTCCTAATGTAATTTTATATCTAAACATTCAAAAGTCTGCTACTGTACTTTTTTTAAACATTCCACTATTTGAATGTTTAAAAAAGCTCTTAATTAGTACTGAATACTTTAGAAACCTCTACGGTAATTTTTTTTATACAAGTTCAATAGCCTACTAATGTAATTTATTTATTTAAATATTCAAAAGTCTGCTACTGTACTTTTTTTAAACATTAAATAATCTGCTATCATACTTTTTACATTAAAAAATATATTAATATAATTTTTTTAAAACATCCAACTATCTGTAAATACTAATTCAACCACTCTGGAAAACTTAACCCAAATATCTGAGGTACCTAAACATTCTGAGAGAGAGAGAGAGAGATTATAGTAAAATAATGACACTAAAATAATTATACTAAAGACGGTATTAAGGAGAGAGAGAGAGCGAGAGACAGAGAGTCCAACATGCTATTCTTAAAAAAAATCTTATATGATCCCTTCATTAAATGAAGATTTTTAAAAAGAAAACTAGCAGTAGCTTTTATTTTTTTATTTTTACGTCGTTATTAAAAATTCCTTCAAATATTCATGACTGCACCAGCTTATGTAGAGCAGCCATCGACTTTCCCTAAAGACAAAGGGTGATTTCAACGTCCTGACACTCTCCAGCAGATACCAGCAGAAGTTTCAGTTTTACAAATATTGATATTTCTCCTATTCCCGTTTTTCTGAGCTCGAAATTCCTGTACTTTCTGATTTCATATTTCTAAATCTCTCGCAGGATCGTTTACATTATTATAAAAAAAAAACGGATATACGATATACCATAGTGAAAATATTCCATAATAACATTTTGCTTTTCCGGTTCTCTCAGCGAAAAGAGGTGGATACCTAATTGACAGAAATCGCTAAATGTAGCTGGATAGTAAATACTAAATCACACAACGAAAATTTCAACAACAAAAACTAAATAAATAAATAGTTACATAAAATAAAAATTTTTAAAATTTTTAAATAAAAAATATAAAAATAAAAATAAAAACATCTACGAAATTTGGCTATCTCATATATCATTTTTGGGACGAATAGTTCATGTTTTCTAGTCTTCTTTACTTAAAAAAAAAAAGTTTTCACGACCGTAAAAACTGGTAAATTGGAGCAGCTAACTTCGCAAGCCATCCATAACATAAAACGTGAAAAGGAATGGAAGAGAACTGTGAAGGAAAAAAATTAAATGACTAAATTTTGCAACAAAAACTCAGAGGAAGATCCATTTCACGGTACCTTTTTCATGTAAAAAATTCCCATAGAGTGCGGTAGAAAATAAAATCAAATTCTCATTCCAAGGGAATATAATACAACGCTTCCATGCTCTGAACATCTGCCTTTCCACGAAGCTGCACTTCCACTTCAATAAGTATTTATTAATTAAATAACAATTGTTGAAGATATTTTTCCCTACAAAATATTAATAATTGTTGTCAATCTTTGGTCAACCAGTTTATGGAACCCAACTTAATCTTTGCGCATTTCAGTCCTTTCATAACGGCGCACATTTGTAGAATTCAAACGACTATGCTAAGAGAATTGCGCTAAACCACAAGATGAAATTAAAGAACATTTTGAAAGGGTTTAATCTCCTTATTATTATTAATATAATATTAATATATCTTAAAAAATACTGTTAATATATTTTTGAATGGTCAGTCTCTTACCGAAGACTTACAACTAGACGATCCACAATCACAATATTTACGATATCGCTATCAAATATTGTCAATACAATGATAGCAATTGAAAAAACGGTTTTAAAACATTCACTAAAAAAATAAAAAAAATAAAATAAAAACACGCGTCGCCTCTGACCTACATTTCAACAGACACACAAACAATACCTAATTTTTTCAGAACCGGCAAATCAATCCCCCATTTAATGATTTATTGAAATACACATGAAAAGAAAAACAGAAAAAAAGCTGAAATCTCAATAAAATAACAGACCGGTGAAATGGCAACATCAACATCCTCCTCCTCCTCCCCTCCTCCCCTCCTCCCTTTTACGGTGCGGTACGAATACATTTCGCTGAATATATACATGAAGCAAAACGACTTACGTAAAACAGTCATCGACTCTGCCGAGACAAAGGGTGATTTACGAAAAGAATGTTAACGGAACTTGCTAAAAACATTTCGGCTATCGGTCGTTTGGGTTACGTAAGGACCGCTCGGTTCTTGAATATCGATTGCTTGAAATCTCGGTGCCTTCTTTCTCCTCAGTTCTTATTCTCGTTCGTTCTAATTTGTCGTCTCTGAATGTCTTGCAACTCATATATATATATATATATATAATATATATATATATATATATATATATAATATATATATATATATATATATTTGTTTTGTGCACTAGTATCATTACTAGAGGAAACCACATTAAAAACTGGATGGTATCCAGCAGAGTTATTGATTAAAAAAGATTTTTTCATGGATACTTGATAATGAGGACTGGTTGTCTTTGACAGCTTGTAACTTTTTTCAATAAATAACTAAATAACTCCGCTACATACCGTCCAGGTTTAATGAGGTCCTTCTAGTAATATATATAGTATATATAATATTATTCGCTCTCAAATGAAGTAATAAAAACCAGGGAATACCAACACTAATAATTACAATAACTCGCCTTACGATTATAATTTAGCAAAAATTCAACATCTGCCCAAAAACAAAAATAAAAACAACCCTATCTCTCATCTTCCAAAATGAAATCCCAGGGAAAAAAACATTCTACGGAATGACAATCGTGAGGGGCAAATCCGAATCGAAGTAAAATTATTCAACTTGAAAAAATAAATAAATAAAAACAGTCCGGTTAATCACTAGATGAAAGACTCGTTAACTTAAAAAGCCCAGTCCGGTTAATCACTAGAAGCTACAAGAGAAGAACTAATCAAAGCCCTGAAAAATCATGGAACAGATTTTCAATAACTGGAAGTAGTCTGTCCGTGATGTATAAAAGAAGGGTACGTCCTCCTATGTTGAATAATTGGTCTGCCATCTCGTAGGATCGATTACATAGGACCAACTTCATAGGACCAATTCCATAGGACCAATTCCATTGTACCAATTTCATACGACCAATTCCAAAACACCAACTACACAAAACCAATTATAGAGGACCAATTTCATACGACCGGGACCAACTACACAGAACCAATTACACAACACCAATTCCATAACACCAACTACACAGGACCAATTCCATACGACCAACCAGACAAAACCAATCACACAGGGCCAATTTCATACGACCAATTCCATAAGACCAACTACACAGAACCAATTACACAGGACCAATTCCATACGACCAACTACACAGAACCAATTACACAGGACCAATTCCATAAACCAACTACACAGAACCAATTCCATACGACCAACTACACAGGACCAATTCCATAAGACCAATTACACAGAACCAACTACACAGGGCCAATTCCATAAGACCAACTACACAGAACCAATTACACAGGACCAATTCCATAAGACCAACTACACAGAACCAATTCCATACAACCAACTACACAGAACCAATTACACAGGACCAATTTCATACGACCAATTTCATAAGACCAACTACACAGAACCAATTCCATAAGACCAACTACACAGAACCAATTACACAGGACCAATTCCATAAGACCAACTACACAGAACCAATTCCATACGACCAACTACACAGAACCAATTACACAGGACCAATTCCATAAGACCAACTACACAGAACCAATTACACAGGACCAATTCCATAAGACCAACTACACAGAACCAATTCCATACGACCAACTACACAGAACCAATTACACAGGACCAATTCCATAAGACCAACTACACAGAACCAATTACACAGGACCAATTCCATAAGACCAACTACACAGAACCAATTCCATACGACCAACTACACAGGACCGATTCCATACGACCAATTCCACTGTACCAATTTCATACGACCAATTCCAAAAGACCAACTACACAGAACCAAATACACAGGACCAATTACACCCTCATCGATTCACTAAAAAAAAGGTCTTCAAGAACATGTAGAAAAACTTCCGTTTCATAAAGCAAAAGTCTCTCTCTCTCTCTCTCTCTCTCTCTCTCTCTCTCTCTCTCTCTCTCTCTCTCTTGATGACCAATTAAATCTATAGGTTCCTATGGGTTTTACGAAATTCGACCGCTTGAATTTTCTTTACATTATAATGATGCAATACAAGGATTAAGAAGTGAGTGTATGTGTGTGTCTATATATATATATATATATATATATATATATATATATATATATATATTATATAAACACACACACACACACACACACACATATATATATATATATATATATATATATATATAGTATATATGTATGTATGTATGTAGTATGTATGTATGTATGTATGTATCTTAAATCTCGTAAATATACATTTACAACATATGCGCATAAATTACAGATACAATGCATATATGTCACTCTTACCTTACGGACATTTTATGAAAACTGATAAAATGTTCAATTTACCGAAATGAAGTTAGAGGTTTAAAATGGCACATGAGAGATAGATAGGAGAGAGAGGAGAGAGAGGAGAGAAGAGAGAGAGAGAGAGAGGAGAGAGAGAGATATTTTTCAAGGTCGAAATAATTACATGGGAGTCCATTCCCCGAGTCCCATTTTATATTACTTTTTATCTTATGTGATTTTTTTTTATATTGAAAAGTTTTTTTTCTAAATACTATAAATCTCTCTTCTCTCTCTCTCTCCTCTCCTCTCTCTCTCTTCTCTCTCCTCTCTCTCTCTCCTCCAGAAAATGGAAGGTTCCCCACCGGAGGTAAACAACAGTGCATCCAGACATAATATTAAATGAGCAAGCAGGAACCAATTCCACACCACCGAAACCTCCCCACAGCCACCCGAAAGACCCTTGCGTCACCAGGCTCTACATCTTTAAAATCAATACAGCAACACGTGATAGCCTAACGGGGTGTTTCGTAGCCTCACTCTCACCACCCCCCCCCCCCCCCCGCCCCCTCCCCCTTCCCCCATCAACCTCTTTCCTAAACCCCCATACGCCCCCACCTTGCCTATACCGAAGGACAGCCCCCGTCAGGGTCTACCACCAACACCCGGGTTTTCCACAAAAGGCAGCTTCCATATGTACCTTTTCTACTAAAGTTTGTGTGTGTGTGTGTGTGTGAATTAAAGTAAGTCTTTTTCCTATTCTATGTACTAAGTGAAGTTTTATGCTGCGTCATATAATTTACAAGAAATGATATGAAACGTATGTGCAATGCTGCCACCACAGTGTTTGCAACTCGTCCCTCGCTATAAATACGGCTTTAGTATCTCGGGGGTGACCGGGGTACCTCAGGGTATGTCGTTGTTACCCGGGATTTTCGCACGCGGCCCTGGATTTTGTTACCATCACAAAACCCATTCTAATCGTTGTTTGTTTTTATTTTTTTACTTCTAAAAAAAATGTTCAATAGCAAAACTGTTGAAGAGCGTAAAGGAAAATATAGAACCACTCTGTTGATAACCACTCTCTAAAAACGTTCGAAAGTCAAGAATAAAACGTTTAAAATCCTAGAATGAAACGTTGATTACCCGATTGGAATCGGAGGATGGAATGGGAGTCCAGCCAACCTTTCTTTCCCGGACAATTCCAGCTTCAATCTTAGAGAAGGTATACATCCCATTCCTAACCTCTAGGCCAAATTGAAACAAAGGCGGCCATCGAACTTTCAGTTGCGACTTGGGAAAAAGGGTACCAAAGATTTTTAAAGAAAGTAAAAGCGAACCTAAAATGAATTATAAATGCGAAATTACCCTATCACTTTTTCGAAGTAATAAATAATAATAAATAAATAATAATAACTAATAATTAATAATAAGAATAATAATAATAATATCACTAATTAAAATAACTATAATTAAAAGTGGTCGTGGAATAAAAACAGCACCAACAACAAATCTGAATAACTTCTCTAATGCTAAATAATTAATAATAATAATCAACCTATAATTAAAATTAAAGTGGTCGTGGAATAAAAACAGCACCAACAACAAACTCTAATAATTAATAATAATCAATCTTAAAATAATAACTAAGTAATAATAACAATAATAGTCATACTTTAATGGGCGTAATGTGTCTGTCTGTCATTCAATCACGGCCAAACGGCTGGTCAGATGGGCATGAAACTTGGCAGGGTTATGGTGAGGACCCCTAAGATGGTTTGTAATGGCGTTCCATCCAACCTACCCCCCTCCTTTGTAGGGGGTGGGGGTGAGAAGGGATTCCCTGAAACGGAGCTCTTTCTGGCCGTGAAACGAGGCTGGTTATTCCCGTAGACTTAGTTACTTTACGATTTTTCATACATAATTTCTGTACAACTTCCCCGGAGAAAGTCGCGAATATTTCAGCTCGGACACAATAGAAGATGAAAATTATCATCAAATATCCGCAAGATTTTTTTAATAAGCTTAAAATCCATCGAGCTGCCAGTGCACAAAATAACGTTAAAGAAGTACTACCCGGTAATAATGCTTTGGAATTTCGATCCTGCCAATGGACATTGCAAAGGAACGAGGTACACCGTTATGGAGCTAAACTCCCACGTCCATCCGAAGCAGTGAAAGCAACGGGCCCTCACACCGGCAAACGTCTGTTCATCCCCCGGATTCCTCTGATGCCTTCGGACAACCAGTTTCCGTTCCAGTTACGGCGCAGGCAGTTCCCCATCAACCTGGCCTTCTCATTCACTGCAAACAAGTCGCAGGGCCAGATTTTGGATCGTGTTGGTGTGTTTCTGCCGTCACCCATGTTCACGCATGGCCAACTGTATGTGGCGATGAGCAGAGCAACTGACTCTGCCAACTTCAAAATTAAGTTGTGGACAAACTGATATTGTGTACAAAGAGGTTCTGTAGTAGGTATGTATAAAAATCGCCCCTATTTTAATATTGCTGAACAAATAGTACATATAAATTTTTCACTTCTGCACCCGTATTTTATCACCCATCGTAGATGGGTCAGTTTGCTAGTAATAATAACTATAATTAAAAGTGGTCATGAATAAAAACAACACCAACAACAAATTTAATAATAATAATAATAATAATAATAATAATAATAATAATAATAATAATAATAATAATAATGGTACTAAAAACCTATTTCCTCACATAACTAAAAAACTAAAATGTCAAAACAAAATGATCTAATAATCCTTCATTCAATTTACCATACGGACAAAGGCAGGAACGAAATCAATTTTTTTTTTCAGCTAAAAGTCAATTACGGTGACCAACAATTGGTGCATTCAATTCAAAGGAGGCTATGGCCCCAATTAAAAAAAAATAGTAAGCTTTTGTAAAAGCTACTCTTGAATAAAAGTCATTCTTCCACTGCCCTAATGGAGGCTGGTTGAGATTCCATTCACTGCATCATTCAGAAAGATCTTGCTTCCAATATTGTCAGATTTTAGTTTACGATAAAAGAAGTGTCATGATCCAACGGGGGCTGTAAGCGATTTCAAACCTTAAAATTATATGGATTTATAAAGATCTAAAACTGTATATAAATTTGTTTAATAATCCTCTCCTGGTTGATTTTGCGTGATTTCATTAGATGTCTTTCATTTACTTGTGGTAATTCTTCTGGTAGGATGTGATATTTATGTTTGTATTTTCGAATAAATATGACTTATAAAAACACCCTCTTTATTAACAACATTTTCTTTTCATTGTTTCCAATAAAAGTCTACTTCCCAACTCAAAGCACAGCTACCTAATGATTTACTTTAAAAACATTTCCACAAAAACTTCGACAAATCCTAACGTAGGTGGTGTGTCCTCGTTATCTTTATAAATATAAATACAAAATAAAATTGTTTTCACGAAGCAACACAAATGAATCAAAGCAACTTCAGAGGCAAAGAATTCAAAAGCACAAGGAAACTAAAAAACATAAAACTCGTCGTGTACTGCCCAAACCACACGTCCGAATTTAGCGGACCATCATTTCGCATGCACAGCTCGTCATGCACAGCAAGCAATCGCCAAGTCTGGCACTGCATGCAGGCAAATGATATTTGGAAGGTGCTTCTGGCGGACAGCGGCTGGGATAAAAAAATAAAAAAACTTTTTATTCGTTGCAAATGAAGAATTCCGAGGCATGACAAACCAATAGATTTTTTTTCTTTCATGAATATAGTTTTTTTTCATATAGCATTCGCTCCACACTGCAAAATCGTGTTTCGCTTTTGCAGATACCTATAATTCATTCATGTAGTGCAGAGTAATAAAGACAGGAAATGAATAAATAAAACACACACACACACACACATATATATATATATATATATATATATATATATATATATATATATATATATATATGTATATATATATATATATATATATATATAAATCACTATAACGTGATTGGAATATTTACGAAGTTATAGTCCACACTTATGTAAGATGTGTATTAAAAATTCTTATAATAAGACGTCTTATAAGATTTTTTTAATACACATCTTACATAAGAGTGGACTTTTATTACTTCAAAATTATATATATATATCTATATATATATATATATATATATATATATATATATATATATATTAAAGAGAGAGACTAACCTCTAAACGAACAAACCACTTATAACGGTTACACTAGCTTGCGAAAGAGCGCAAACAAGGGAAGGCCGACCGTCATTGTCATTCCAACTATGCCCAGTAACATTACCCATTTTAGGGTATGCATACACCTGCTGGCAGAATGTCAAAGAGCCGCTCATCTATCCTGCATTCTCTGAAGTCCCTTTGCTTCTTTTGT
This sequence comes from Macrobrachium nipponense, assembly GCF_015104395.2. NCBI lineage: Eukaryota > Metazoa > Arthropoda > Malacostraca > Decapoda > Palaemonidae > Macrobrachium > Macrobrachium nipponense. Next base: position 72,950,196 of record NC_061089.1, read on the forward strand.
TTTATAGGACTTCCCTCTTATCAGAGTCCATCATCTTATCATATTTCCTCAACAGGCCCCAAACACCAATAGACACAAAGAATTAATGAAGCTGATAAATATTCAGCAGATTTCTTTGTAAACCTAACAATTTCTTTGTAAATTTAGCAATTTCTTGATACATTTAGCAGTTTCTTTGTAAATTCATCAAACTTCTTGGTAAATTCAGCAATTTCTTGATACATTTGGCAGTTTCCTTGTAAATTTATGAAACTTCTTTGTATATTCAGCAGTTTCTTAATACATTTAGCAGTTTCTTTCTAATTTACTAAACTTCTTTGTAAATTTATAATTTTCTTTGTAAATATTTTCTTTTCAGACAACTAAAAACCCAACGTCTTTTATGTGGTGTATTCCCAGGAGCCAAAGGGGCATTGTGAGTTGAAGCTTTTCGAAAAAGGTAGTTAATTAGAAGCAGGTAAGGGAGGGTCAGGGGGTACCACCCATAAGTACCACTCACTCATCCATTCATACCAATCTTACGAAACCCGGAAACTCAAGTAGATGTTTTCCTCTCTTTGCGATTGAGCCATTACACAACGTGTCGAGTCACCAATACAGTTTCCTAAGTTGTCCAAAGATCTCCTAATAAGGTGTCCATAGGTTTTATTAACCTATGAAGTCTTAAGGTGCCCCAAAGTCCTGAGAAGGTGTCCAAAGGACCTAGGAAGGTGTACAAAGGACTAAGGTCTATGAAGATGATGCCCGGGGGTCTAGGAAGAAGGCGTTCAAAGATCTCAAAAAGGTGTCCAAAGGTCCTCACACACTAAAAGGAGGTGTCCAAGGGTCTTAAGAAGTTGTCCCAAAGCCGTGAGAAGAAGGTGTCTAAAGTACTTAGGTTGTACAAAGCGTCTTATGAACATGCTGTCCAGAGGTGCTCAACGGTCTTAAGAAGGTGTCCAAATGTCCCAGAAAGTTATACAAAGGTCTATGAAGATGATATCTGGTTTAAGAAGAAGGGGTTTAAAGGTCTCAAAAAGGTGTCCAAATGTCCTCAGATCGCAAAAGGTGTCCCAAGGTCCCAGATCGTAAGAAGGTGTCCGAAAGTCCTAGGAAGACTGTGTTTAAAGGACCTAGGAAGAAGGTGCACAAAGGTTCATGAACATGATGTCTAGAGGTCTTAAGAAGGTGTCCAAAGATCCCTAGAAAAATGTGCCCAAAGGTCCTATGAAAAAAACGTCCAAAAGTCGTGAGGTAGAGGGTGATCTGACTTCGTTAGCTCTCACCTTGGGTCGTGGGTTGTCTACCTCTTCAGAACGAACACCAATGGTACATTCCTCAGGTACATTCCTCAATCAAAAGTACAAGTCTGGCCCCTTTCTGAGATATTAACAGAGAGATCTACAATAACACAAGCTTGCTTACATCACATAGCAAGTATGGATATATATATATATATATATATATATATATATATATATATATATATATATATATATATATATAGGCCAAAGAAAGTGAAACAATGGAGCACCGTTGCATGGCCTTTCGACCTCTAGTCCTTTACTAAGCTTAGTAAAGGACGAGAGTCGAAAGGCCTTGCAGCGGTACCCCATTGTTACACTTTCCTTCGTGGCTTTTGCCCTTATTTATTTATATTCATCAATTTCCACACTTTCAAGATTATTTCATACATATATAAAAGAGCCTTCTAACAAGATTATTTCTCACTAATGAATTCTGATAAAATATTCGTTTTTCTTCCTTATACTTCGTCATCTTTAGAAGGAAAAGTTTTTACATTTTTTTTAATAAAAAGTTTCTTATTAAATTAATTAAGAGGAGAATGAGGAAAGATTAGTTTCAGGCTGGACTTTCATAATCCACGTTCGTCTAATTAACAGCATCTCCCTCCCTCCCAAACCCGCCGTCCACCCCTCTCCCCCCCAAAACACCTATTATCCGCTAACGGTGGCTTATCACCAGGCGATATGAAGGTGAGACTAGATGACCAAACTTCGACAGGTCGCCAAAACTTTCCTTCCATCTCTCTCTCTCTCTCTCTCTCTTCTCTCTCTCTCTCTCTCTCTCTCTCTCTATCTCTCTCTCTCTCTCTCTCTCTGTGGGTGTGACAAATGCACTCTTCCAACCTTAAATAAAAATCTTTGAATCCACAAGGTACTCTGTCATAAAATGACAGGAGTCTATACAGGTAAGTTACAGCTGCTGCTATGGCCAGGCACTGTAAACAAAACATTTCGCTGCACGTCTAATTAAAATGTCCGGGCCAAAACTGACATTTCTAAACAGTAATGAAGCTTAATTTAAAATATAACATCACAGGAGTAGCATATTTCGCGATGAATTCACCGCGGCAATTGGGAAAAGGAAAAATCCTTTCCATACGAGGTATTTGTGAATTTTAAGATTGAGGTACCTTTGACATAAAAGCTGGACAAAAGCGGAGGATATATATATATATATATGTATATATATATATATATATATATATATAAAATATACATATATGCCTAAACAACCACAGTAGATGCACGTGACTTCATGATATATTTAATGCCACAAGAAAAATAATAAGGGAGAAATTCTAACCGAGCGTTTTCGTCCTTTTAATGAGACATTTGTGCTTCGACAATGCTTCATTAAAAGACGAAAGCGCTTCTGTACGAATTTCTCCCTTATTATTTTTCTTCTTGTGGTATTCGCTTACATATACATATAATATATATATATATATATATATATATAGATATATATATATATATATATATATATATATATATATATATATATATATATTTATAAGTGAATACCACAAGAAAATTGTCATTTTCCTGTGGATCGCTTATTATCAGAAGTCACGCTGCATCTACTGTGATTTCTAAGCATATATATATATAATATATGATATATATTATATATATATATATATATATATATATATATATATGGTCATATCACATTACCGTGATTCATATACATACATCAAACTACAAATGTCCTTTAATATCCAATTCGCTCTACCACGGAATTAATATATTTTCATATATGTTAACCGAAGGGGGATTTTTTTATCTATTTATTTTTTTTTTTTTTTTTTTATTTTTTTTTGTCGATAAGAAATTGTCGGCTCACGGGCGCGAACCATGGAACCAATAAATTCAGGACGCACATTGAAGCATTCTAGACCACACAGCAAACCTTTGGAGTCTGATGTAAGCAGCAATGGGTCCTAAGACCCGAAAAGGAGGAAGAGTGACTGAGTGAGTGACATCATCTTTAAAACAAACCTGGAATATGGCAACAATTCCACTTAACTCCATATTTGGTCCCCGATTATTATTTTCTACCTCGCTAAAACAGGGAAGTGACGGTTCGGTAAAATACGTATTGTAAATAAATAAATAAAAAAGGTTCGGTATAATAATACGCATTATAAATAAAAAAAAAGGTTCGGTAAAATACGCATTATAATTTTCAAAAAAGGTTCGGTAAAATACGCATTATAAATGAAAAAAAAACGTTCTGTAAAATACGCATTATAAATAAAAAAAAAAGTTCCGTAAAATACACATTGTAAATTAAAAAAAAGGTTCAGTAAAATGCGCATTATAAATAAAAAAAAAAAAAAAAAAAAAAAAAAAAAAAAAAAAAAAAAAAAAAAAAAAAAAAAAAAAAAAAAAAAAAAAAAAGTTCGGTAAAATTCGCTTTGTAAATAAAAAAAAATCTGTAAAATCCGCAAGGTTCAGTAAAATGCGCATTATAAATAGAAAAAAAAAAGTTCGGTAAAATTCGCTGTGTAAATAAAAAAAATCTGTAAAATCCGCATTATAACTTGCAAAAAAAAGTTCGGTAAAATACACTTTATAAATAAATTAAAAAGAAAAAAGCCAGGTAAAATAAGCATTATATATAAATAAATGAAAAAAGGTTCAGCAAAATACGCATTATAAATAAATATAAAAAATATAAAAAAGGTTGGTAAAATACGCATTATAAATAAATAAATAAAAAAGAGAGACAGACTTTGCAACCACATCTGCGTCACTTTAATGCAAAAAAAAAAAAAAAAATTCAATTCCGTACTTTTTTCTCGCTTGTGATAATTAAACAGCATTTTTCTATACAGTTTTTTTTATGAAAAAAAAGTTACAAGAATTAATAGAATTGAACAAAGTAGTTAATATTGATAATTTCTAAATAAATAAAAAAAAAAACAGACAGACACACGAACAATAAAGGAAATCACAAGCATTCTTAAGTAAGTCACTCATTAAGTAAAGGTCGTTTTTCTCAAAATATTCCTTTTTTTTTTGTTTTTTTTTTTTTTTGTTGTGTTTTTTTTGTTTTTTTTTCCCTTTATTTCCTTTAGGATGTAATTCAACTTAGGATTCCATGAAAACAAATTAATAAATTAGACATTGAAAAGTAAGAGGAACGTAGAACGGAGTTTCCCCTCATTTGAAAAACAAATCATTTTGTAAAACAAAGTATAGATTCAAAGAAAAATCGAAAAGAGAGAGAGAGAGAGAGAGAGAGAGAGAGAGAGAGAGAGAGAGAGAGAGAGAGAGAGAGAGAGAGAATATCTAATTAACAGTTTTGCTCCTTGGGAGATGATATATACCCAGGTTCCCTTATGTTTTAAGATGTGTACACACGCACACACCACTTGACGGAACTCTCTCTCTCTCTCTCTCTCTCTCTCTCTCTCTCTCTCTCTCTCTCTGTTACCTACAATAGTCGACTAACACCCTCTCAGTTAAAAAATAAACAAGGCTGAGTCCGAAACGCAAACTCACACACATATATATGCATAGTCCCTCCCCTCACCCGTTTTGGGATTGAACGCAGGTTATGCGTTTGGGAGCTCAGAGAGAGAGAGAGAGAGAGAGAGAGAGAGAGAGAGAGAGAGAGAGAGAGAGACTTCCCACCCACTCAAGAACATTCGAAATCTTGAAGAAGTTCCTCTGCTATAAACAAGAACGATGCCTGGAAAGGAGAGAGAGAGAGAGAGAGAGAGAAAGGTGTTTCCAGGGTAAGACCAAGAGCAAACACTTAGATATTGACGCAGCTGCTTCGAAAACTCGCACGAGAGGAGAAGAAGGTTCAACATATCATTCAGTGTCAAGGGATACACAGGCGAGTTTACTACAGCATGGCAGCATGGCAGTCTGAAGAGGCGTCGTGTTTACTCCAAGATAGCAGCAAAAAAAGAAAGAAAAAAAACAAAAGGGGGAGAAAAAAAAGGGGGAAAAAGGGGAAAAATTTTTTTTCCCACGTAATCGACCACCTCCACATATTACAGCAGCGCTGACAGATGTCCATCTGCGAAGGAGTATGCTATATCTTTAATCCTATCGATCCTTTCAACTGGAATTCTCTATACTAGGAGAGAGAGAGAGAGAGAGAGAGAGAGAGAGAGAGAGAGAGAACAGCTTCTTCTTGTGGGATGATCTACCTCGTCGAGGTCCATTGTTATTTTTTTAAAGATATGTACACACTTGAGGTCGCATCCTCTCTCTCTCTCTCTCTCTCTCTCTCTCTCTCCACACATTAGCTGTGACGCACAACAGTTGACTGACACTGCTGTCTAAGTCAACAAAGATATAGTTGAGTTCAGAACACACAAAACACACACACACCGTCCCTTTCCAGTTTGGGATTAAACTCAAGTTACTCGGTTGGGAGCCCAGAGAGAGAGAGAGAGAGAGAGAGAGAGAGAGAGAGAGAGAGAGAGAGCGTTTCCAAGTAATCGACCACACATTACAACGCCAACAGATGTCCAAGTACACCTGCGAAGGAGTACTATATCTTTAACCCTATTGATCCCCCCTTTCAACTGGAATTCTCAGGGCCTTCAACGCCCGTCCGACCAGAACCCCCCTCCCCCCCCCCCAAAATCCCCCTCTATAACCACTCTACTGGTCCCTTCTTACGCCCACTACTTTCTTTTAGGAACCTTGAATCTACTGAGATGGGCCTTCGTATCTTTCTCTAAATTTTTTTAACTTTCAAAGGGACTTGACATGAGATAGTATAAAGAATTTTTATTATTATACAACAACATAGGATAAAAATGATCTAAGCTCTGTTAACACTAAACTAGAATAGCTGGTATTTCAGAAAGTTTACAAGCGATTAATTTTAAAAAGGGAGTATATTAAGTCTTCAAGAAGTCCCCCGCCCCCCACAAAAAAACCAATGAATTTATTTCGTAAGAAAAATATAAAAGGGCCAAAAATCCGTTTAATTATCACAAACCCCTTGATAACTGCACATTCTTCAGAGGGGAACTTCGCCATTTTTTAAAAATTTACCCTCGTTTATATAAATTTCACATATTTCCCAAAGGGGCATTTTGAGCTTGCACGTTCAGTATGCTAAACTGTAAGATCAGAAACGTCAAAATGAAGGACATACAAGTATAGGTTAATAACACGAATACTGCAAGGCCACCGGAAATTATTGCTTGATATCATCGCTGCTTGCTTAAACTTTTACTCGGATTTAAATACATGTATATGTATAAATATAAAAAGTTCTTGCCCTTTCCTTCTTTCCACTTGGCGACGTAACATAAAAATTTCGGCTGTAGGGCATGATTGGTCATACTCCCAAATATTTCTCGTGATAGCACGAAAACTAAACTAAGGGAAACTTGACAATCAGACATACCTGCGCACTAATCTCTCCCTTTATTATATAAAAATGAATAAAACGGAACATGAATTATTTGGTGAACTTGGAGAGGAAAAAAAAAAAAGGAATCTCGAAGCGGAATCAGACGGAAATTTATTGGATTTGTCGAGAAACGGAGAAGGCTAAAGCTTCGCCTTAACTTCCGAAGACCTACTATGATTTGTCTCTAACTTTGGGAGAGGCTTCTGGACCTTGTAGGTCGTAGGACCTTTGGTTCCTTGACTAAAGGAACCAGGGACTATGGTGCACATTTCTTCCTCATTCATCTTTATATTTATTCGACAGACGTCATGAATTCTAAATACATAGTTACTGTGTAAATTTGCCTCATCCCGATAAAAAAAAAAAAAACTTTCGTAAATGGATTTTAATGTCGTGAAATAACATTTCCTGCTTCAAAGCACAGCACTTCTCTAATAAACATGACAAAATCCTCATCATAATTAACAATTATGCAAAGGTCAAACGTAAACGTTTCAACAACCCAAGGGTGCTACACAATATAAAAAAAATGCCAGTTCTAGATTCGTCTAATAACTCTTTTAATTATCCTGCTATAGCATCTAACAGCAGCTTCCTGTGCCCAACAAGCAAACTAACGTTGAGCAGAGTACACGGCAAGTCTTCACGTCCTATTCTGATGCAGCAGAGTCCCCCCCCCCCCCCCCCCATCTTTTCCTTAAAAACAAAAAAAAAAAAAAAAAAATCCAAAGTCCTTTGTCTCGCCCTGTTTACAGATCCTTCCCTCCCGCTCTTCCTCTACAGAGCGCCCCTCGATCTCTCCCTAAAAGATTCTCGATGCAACCTTTACCCTGTTTGCCTTGGAGTTTAAGGGCGCCCCCACCCTATGACCTACTTCCAGAAGTTGAGGAAGAGAGCACTAATCACTTATCATCAGTTGGTCAAGAGAATCAATCATCAGGAGTCCGTTCTTCTTCGAGAGGCTATGAAATGGCTACGTCAATATAGGTATTATTTTGTATGAGCTGGTTGGTGTGGGACGCGCGCTGGAACACGGCGCAGCCCATCATGTCTCCCCTACTATCCCGATCCCTTACCTAACCAGCCTTCATCCTGGGGCGGACGAACATGTTTGCAGGAGAGTAGATGTCTCCCCTACCATCCCATTCCACTACCTACCCCACCCCTACCCAGGGAAGACAAAGTGGTTTGCAGCAGGTGGGTGGCTGTGTTATGCCTACTGTCACCGAGGGAAGGACAAACAAGATCCAACCATATTAAATAGCCAATAGTGGGTATTATTTTGTGCTAGCCTTTAAATACTCACAAATATCACCAATAATCAAAACCCGTGTTTTGTAAATGGGCCCTTTTCAGTAGAAATTCACAAAATTGGCATTATGATCGATGCAACGACCCCGATCTTAATGCATTACGTTGATCAACCGCAACATTTTATTTTCACAACTACTGTTTTATGTGAAAATTTGCATCACTTATCAGCTGGCTGTACAGAAAACTCGATTGCGCAGAAGATACTTCGCGCGTTCTTTTACTTATTTCTAAAAAAGATAACTATAACAAATAGACTTCAAGTCTTATTCACAGTTACATAAGTAATTAGTGTTGGTTTGCTTTTCGGCGTTATAGATTATTTACTTCTTGGTTACCTCCGCCAATAGGGTTATGCCATTTTTCTTTGCGCTCTGTGTGTGCTAGTTCGTCGTTCCTATCACACATCATCCGGCCATATTTTAGAAGTGGACAGGTTCACAGAGGAAGTGTCTAAAATATAAGATAGCAACGTCTAAATGGTTTTTTAAGGGCCTTTTATCCTCATATTATACTGTTGATAAATATATGATTATATATGCCATATACCATGGTATATATATATATAGATATATATATATATATATATATATATATGTATATATATACAATACATTACATTTTACATATTATATAAGAATAAAAAAAAACACGCAAGTAGTTCCAACAAATTCCTAGACAACAGTATCATAACAAACACTACCAAGACCATTCCCATCGTCTGCTCCAAAAAAAAAAAAAAAAAAAAAACACTTCCCCAAACCACAAAAGAAGAAACAAAATTCTCACATTCTTCCATGCTTGGAACAACTTCCATATCTTTCGGTCCCCTTTTCCCCTTCTCTCTCTCTCTCTCTCTCTCTCGTCTCTCACTTCTCTCTCTCTCTCTCTCTCTCTCTCTCTCTCTCTCTCTCTCTCTCCTCATTACGATGCTCTCAAGGCCTTTTTCATTCCTTAAGGGAAAACGCGAGCGGACTTCATTTCCATATCACACACACACACACACACACCCCATTCCGAGGAAACATTTTAATTCTAGCAATGATATTCCCAGCCCCATTGTATGGGGGTCTTTTAGCCCCGAGCGCCATCAACACGCTTCCGGAATACGAGGGAATGTGATCTCTCTCTCTCTCTCCTCTCTCTCTCTCTCTCTCTCTCTCTCTCTCTATGTATATATATATATATATATATATATATATATATATAATACTATATATATATATATACATATATAATAAGTATATAATAATACTATATATATATACATATATATGATATATATAACTATATATATATATATATATATATCATATATATATATATATATATATAGAGAGAGCGAGAGAGAGAGAGAGAGAGAGAGAGAGAGAGAGAGAGAGAGAAGAGCGCTTACAATCTATGGACTTTAATACATTCGGTATTTTATATATTTCCTTATTCGGATCATTCATCTAATCTGTAGAGTGGATAAACTTTTCCACTTATTTATACAGCCTAATAATTTAGCAAAAAAAAAAAAAAAAAAACACTTAAAACTTCTAGGACACAGCTGCACACCTTAAAAAGAAGAGGAAGAAAAAAAAAGATAAATCATTTCGTCGGGCAAGTAAAGAAAGACATAAACTGGCTTCAAAGAAAATCGTTCTTTTACAGTATTATATTCACACTTCCTTCAACACCTGATCTCATCTCCAAGCCTCAGTATCCCATACTACCAAACCAGCTGCTACTCACGGTGTCTCATGTCAACAACGTCACGGCCACGCCTCTTGTGACGTCAGAGCCCCGCCCTTTCAGTGACGTCATGGCTCCGCTTCCTCGTTTTTCCATAATGTGTTATTACTACCGCCCAAAGCGTATATAGGCATACAGGTGGTCCCTCCCCCCCAACGTTTTTTAACGTAAAACAAGCCATGGGGCAAAAATATAATATATGTGTATATATATCTATCTACCTATATATAAATATATTATATATATATATATTAATATATATATATATATATATAATTATATATATATATATATATATCTACACACACATATATATACACAAACAATAAGCTACAATTGTCATTCAATAATAATTCGTTCTACTCTGGAAATACCACCCGAAGGAATTTTACATATTTATACGATATATATATTATATATATATATATATATATATATATATATAGATTATATAGAGAGAGAGAGAGAGAGAGAGAGAGAGAGAGAGAGAGAGAGAGAGAGAGAGAGATTATCAAATCACACGTGTGACGAAGAACGGACCACGTTAAAACAGATAAAATGCAAAATATCCAGAAAATATAAAAAAAATATAAAAAATGGAGACCTCCCGTGTTGCCAATATTACCTCAAAAACCAGATTAAAAAAAAAATGAACAGCGGCTTTGTTACATACAAATTTAATCTAAATTCAAATGGTGCACCACTTATGTCTTTTTCCGCGTGAAAGCCAGCTGCCAGACAATCACACCCCCCCCCCCCCCCCAACCTACAATTCCCCACACAGCAGGCGCGCAAGCACGCTCTCCCACAAGCGTACAAGCTCACTCACTCACTCGCACGCAAAATCACGCCATTTAGCCGTAGCACCGGGGGGTAGACCGCAACATTTGCCGAAGTAATTTTAAAGCTGTACTGCGGAATTTTGAGGCCATTTCCATACGGCTGAGTTGCATAACGCCGGCCGCCTTGCAACGGATCATAAGAGGAGTTGCAAAAAAAAAAAAAAAAAAAAAAAAAAAAAAAAAAAACTTAATTTTTCCTATATCGTAAATCTCTTGGGTAGTATTCGAAGACGTTTCCTGAAACGTTTTTGGATCTTAAACAATTGTAATTAACGCGGGGATTTGCTTCATAAAAGTTGCTAGATGCCATATTTCTCGTTTTACAGAAAATAACTTTAAATATTTCCTATATCGTAAATCTCTTGGGTAGTATTCGAAGACGAAACATTTTTGCCTCTTAAATAATTATAATTAACGCGGGGATTTGCTTAGTAAAAGTTGCTAGGCGCCATATTTCTCGTTATACAATCGATCAGCGATGACTGATGGAAGGAGTTAAAAAAAAAATACTTTTAATTTTAATTTTTTAATTAGTAAATCTTTCGATATACTAATGTCTGCTGAGAGCGATAAATGTGTAATCTTTGTAAATGAGCAATTATTTGCTGCCTCAATTCTCTTCAAATGAAAGACTGTAAGTCCAGATTCCCTTTAAATGAGCAACTATATGCCTAGATTCAATTTATAAGAACAAGTGTAAGCCTAGATTTGGTAAAAGAGCGACTGTATGCCTAGATTCTTTGAAAAAAAGCAACGGTATGCCTAGATTCCTTGTAAAAGAGCAACTGTATGCCTAGATTCTTTGTTATAGAGCAACTGAATGCCTAGATTCTTTGTAAAAAGAGTAATTGTATGCCTAGATTCTTTTTAAATGAGCACCTGTATGCCCAGATTCTTTGCAAAAAGCACATGTATGCCTAGATTCTCCTTGCCAGAGCAATTGTATGCCTCGATTCTCTTTGGTAGAGCAATTGTATGCCTCGATTCTCTTTGATAGAGCAACTGTATGCCTCGATTCTCTTGGATAGAGCAACTGTATGCCTCGATTCTCTTGGATAGAGCAATTGTATGCCTCGATTCACTTTGATAGAGTAACTGTATGCCTCGATTCTCTTTGATAGAGCAACTGTATGCCTCGATTCTCTTTGATAGAGCAATTGTATGCCTCGATTTTCTTGGATAGAGCAACTGCATGCCTCGATTCTCTTTGATAGAGCAACTGTATGCCTCGATTCTCTTTGATAGAGCAATTGTATGCCTCGAATCTCTTAGGTCGAGCAATTGTATGCCTCGATTCTCTTTGATAGCGCAATTGTATGGCTCGATTCTCTTGGATAGAGCATTTGTATGCCTCGATTCTCCTTGACAGAGCAATTGTATGTCTAGATTCTCTTTGATAGAGCAATTGTATGCCTCGATTCTCTTTGGTAGAGCAATTGTATGCCTCGATTCCCTTGGATTGAGCAAAGGTATGCCTATATTCTCTTTGGTAGAGCAATTGTATGCCTATATTCTCTTGGATAGAGCACTTGTATGATTGTATGCCTATATTCTCTTGGATAGAGCAATTGTATGATTGATGCCTACATTCTCTTGGACAGAGCACTTGTATATTGTATGCCTAGATCTCTTCGTATAGACCTTGTATATTGTATGCCTAGATTTCTCTTGGATTAGAGCCTTGTATATTGTATGCCTATATTCTCTTGGATAGAGCACTTGTATGATTGTATGCCTATATTCTCTTGGATAGAGCAATTGTATGATTGATGCCTATATTCTCTTGGACAGAGCACTTGTATGATTGTATGCCTATATTCTCTTGGATAAAGCACTTGTATGATTGTAATGCTATATTCTTGGATAGAGCACTTGTATGATTGTATGCCTAGATTCTCTGGATATGCACTTGTATGATTGTATGCCTATATTCTCTTGGATAGAGCACTTGTATGATTGTATGCCTAGATTCTCTTGGATAGAGCAATTGTATGATTGTATGCCTATATTCTCTTGGATAGAGCACTTGTATGATTGTATGCCTATATTCTCTTGGATAGAGCACTTGTATGATTGTATGCCTAGATTCTTTCTTGATAGAGCACCTTGTATGATTGTATGCCTAGATTCTCTTGGATAGAGCACTTGTATGATTGTATGCCTATATTCTCTTGGATAGAACACTAATATGATTGTATGCCTATATTCTCTTGGATAGAGCACTTGTATGATTGTATGCCTATATTCTCTTGGATAGAGCACTTGTATGATTGTATGCCTAGATTCTCTTGGATAGTGCACTTGTATGATTGTATGCCTATATTCTCTTGGATAGAGCACTTGTATGATTGTATGCCTAGATTCTCTTGGATAGAGCAATTGTATGCCTAGATACTTCTTTTGTTATATAAACTCCCGGGTGTATTCCCACCTCCTCTAAATTCTCCACACGGGTCACACCACTTCTGATCTATAACCCAGGGACGTGATCCATTCCCACAAGATAGCGACTTTCTTGAGAGAGAGAGAGAGAGAGAGAGAGAGAGAGAGAGAGAGAGAGAGAGAGAGAGAGAGAGATGAACATGCATATTTCGTTTGCAATTACATATATCTTTACTATGTAACAGTTGCATGTGTATTTTCCTAAAGAGGCATTTTTTTTTCGTTTAAAAAAAATAAACACTATTTTTTTACTACGTTTTGTTTTGTTTGTCTATCAGGTTTTTTCGGTCTCACTCCAAGCAGTAAATTATACTCTCCGCTTTTCTTACGTAAACTTCTTTGAACAAATTCCGTATTTTTCTCAATGAATGACGGACAACGCTCAATAAATAATTCTATTTCACTATTCATTCACCTCAAAGGATTGCGCTTCCTATAGATGAAATCTGTATCAACGAAAATCATCATACTTAAATATTACTGGCTTGGAGTCATACACAAATTATGATTAAGAAGTTAAAGACATATGCATTCATATATACATCATCACTAACAGGTAACACATTTATAACATTTAATGCAAACAGTGATTATATGTCCAAAGAGTTGTCAAATAAGCTTGTTACAAAGGTGCTTGCAGTCAGGAGAATTCGCCGTGATCACAAGCACGCATTCAAACGTCACATCAGAGGCACTAAGAAAGACAGCTCAAATTATGTATAATCAAAAGGCACTTAGAAAGACCCAACTCACATTACGTTATCAAAGTAATCACAAAGCGATCAGAAAAATCAAAGTAATCATAAGGCACTAGGAAAGACAGCTCAAATTAAGTAATCACAGAAAAAAAGGAAAGGTATAATCAAAGTAATCACAAAAACATTCCAAGACGAAGTTCAGAGAAGGGTTCGAACCTGTGCAAACACTAGGGAACGGATCCTTGCAGGCGACGGTCTATAGTATACAGACCTTTTTACAGGCTTATTATAAACAACATATATAATCCTCCCACATTAGCTGTCTACTTGTCCCATATATCTTCTGAAAGCCAGACAATCATAACAGGATGAACGGGTGAGGGGTTGGGGTAGGGGGAGGGATTTGGGATGTTGAAAATGTGTGGGGGTGGGGGGGGGGGGGGGGGGGGGGGGGGGGCGTTTGAGGGGATGGGGGCTGCTCGCCATTTTTCTATTTCTGCTCAATCGTTGTAAAGTTCCAAACACATTCTGAACTTGAAGTTCGAAAGGGTAAACACTTGTTTTACTTTTAGTAGACTTATCTGAATTATTATTATTATTATTATTATTTATTATTATTATTATTCATAAGATAAATCTACAATTCATATGGCACAAGTCCACAGGAGCCACCGACTTGAAATTCAAGCTTCCAAAGAATATGGTGTTAATTAAAAAGCAGTAACAGAAGGTAATAGAAAACCACAGAAAAAAAAGAGATCAGCCATTTAAAGAGGAAAAAAAACTAAATTAACAAATACTAAAAACATTAACTTCCAATCCGCAAAATCGAAAAATTCCTTCGCTAAAACGTAAAAAGAAACATCATTC
>NC_061089.1:72969773-72989773 GCF_015104395.2 Macrobrachium nipponense
AGAGAGAGAGAAAGAAAGAAGAGGGGGGGGAATGGGGGGGAAGTGGGGTAATGAGAGGGGAAAGGGGTCATGGAGAAGGAAGGGGGAGAGGGGAAAGGAAATGGAGAGAAGGGAAGGGGAAAGAGGAAAGTAAAATTGGAAATGGGGGAGGGAAGTGGGGTAAAGAGAGGGGAAAGGGGTCATGGAGAAGGAAGGTGGGAGAGAGAGAGAGGGGAGGGAGAGGGGGTGGAGAGAGGGGGAAGGGAAAGAGGAAATTAAGAGGGTAACTGGTGGAGAAATGGGGTAATGAGAGGGGAAAGGGGCCATGGAGAAGAATTGGGGAGAGGAAATGGAGAGAGGAGGAAGGGGAAAGAGAAAGTAAGAGGGGAAATTGTGGAGGGAACGTGGGGTAAAGAGAGGGGAAAGTGGTCATGGAGAAGGAAGTGGGAGAGGGGAAATGGAGAGAGGGGGAAGGGAAAGTCCTCCAGGAAGTGGGCACCATAGGGAGGGGAAAGGAGGGGAGTTGTTTTTTAGCAGTTCCTACTACAGCACCTAAGCATCCCTTTAAGGCCACCATGACCTGTCTCGTTTTCTTCCCATTCAGCGGAGAACAACAACAGCAACAGTCATTCGCAACAACAGACTTCACTTTCAAAGAGAATTCACTTTCAAAGAAACTTCACTTTCAAAGAGAATTCAGTTTCACACTTTCAAAGAGAATTCGCTTTCACATTTTCAAAGAGAATTCAATTTCACACTTTCAAAGAGAATCCATTTTCATAGAAGATTAGCTTTCACACTTTCAAAGAGAATTCACTTTTACACTTTCAAAGAGAACTCAATTTCAAATAGAATTCACTTTCACAATTTCAAATAGAATTCACTTTCACAATTTCAAAGAGAATTCACTTTCACAATTTCAAAGAGAATTCACTTTCAAAGAATATTCACTCTCACTTTCAAGGAGAATTTGTTTTCGAAGAGAATTCGCTTTCACACTTTCAAAGAGAATTCACTTTCACATCTTCATAGAGAATCCCTTTTCAAAGAAGATTCGCTTTCACACTTTCGAAGAGAAATCAATTTCAAATAGAATTCAGTTTCACAATTTCAAAGAAAATTCACTTTCAAAGAGTATTCACTTTCACTTTCAAAGAGAATTCAATTTCAAAGAGAATTCACTTTCACTTTCAAAGAGAATTCGCTTTCGAAGAGAATTCACTTTCACACCTTCAAAGAGAACTCACTTTCAAAGAGAATTAATTTTCACACTATCAAAGAGAATTCACATTCACATCTTCCTAGAGAATTCAATTTCAAAGAGAATTCACTCTCACACTTTCATTTTACACGATCAAAGAGAATTCGCTTACGTACCTTCAAAGAGAATTCGCTTTCACACCTTCCAAAGAGAATTCACTTTCACACCTTCAAAGAGAATTCACTTTCGCACCTTCAAAGAGAAATCACTTTCAGAGCAATTTCACTTTCAACGGCTGCACAGAGGGTGTTGGCTGGCATCATCTTCGAAAGGTTTTATACATTAAACTTTAAAACCCCGCTGTCAAAAAAAAAGGGGGCGTGGTTTGACACATGGCTGAAGATTTGTGAAACAATTGGCCGATCGCTGTACATGGCAACAGCAGCGGAACGCTTAGCTAACTGGAGGCGAATTTAAACCTGCACGCGTGAAAGGTTGGTAACATGCTACCGCTAACACTATCAATAATATAACTTTAACAAGGCGCGATCCGATCTCCAGCTTGCTCGTGGCAAGTGCTGAAATCTACGGTCAAATAGAGGGTTGTTTCACCAATGAAAATAAAATAAATACGCTATATTTCATTGGAATTAATTGTTCTGTAGTTAAACGCACGATTTATTTGTTTACATTTTCATTCTGATAAAAAATTATAAATATCATATCCCAAAAATCCTGTATCTTTTTTACAGACTTTTAAAGGCTTTTCATAGGGCTTTCCTACGCCCCCCCCCCCCCCCCCACCCCATCAACAACAAACAAAGTAGATAAGAACATTAAACAGCATTATCATCAATAATAAGATTAAGAATAAATAAATCTGTAAGCCTAGATAAAGCACTTCCCTAGGTTGAAAACACTATTAATACTAAAAGTAAAGCATCAAAAAAAAAAAAAAATTAGTAATAAAAAACAATACAACAATTATCATCACCATTAAGAACAAGATTTAAAAAAACAATACCACCCATTATGATCATCATTATGAAGATCAAGATTAAAAATAAAAAAATAAAAACTGCAAGTCGGAAAAAAAAACTTTTCCGAGGTCGTAATGCGACTAAGCTTTTTCCTTTAAAGATGCACAATCATTCTTGCAATAAATTAAACATTAAATTAAATTACTTGAAAAAAAAGGCACACAATAAAGGCGCATAAAACGCATCTCCTACAAAACCGAAAACAAACTTCAATCCTACGCGTCGAACTCATAAAGGCGAACAGTCACTGACGAAGGCAGACGAGGAAGGACCCCGCCCTTCGTGTCGACCACGCCGTTTGAACCCGAGCTCCTAATCCCCCCTGCAACCCGCCCCCATAGGCCAGCAACCTATACATACATCACCGACGGCGCCACCATTACGCTTTGAATTGCTCATTAGCAGGACCATAACAGCTCTAATCACGGGGAATCGTTCCTGACACCGAGGGCGACGCCGTCGTATCCATTTACTTGGGAAATGAAGTATACGGACGACCTTCGACGGATTGCGCGTCCGTGAATTAACGATGACGAAGCGTATAGCATCAGCATCAGGAGCAGCAGCAGCAGCAAACGCTTTTGCAACATTGCAACATCGGCAGCGCCGCTTTAATAAACGCCTTTCAATCCGAAGCGTAAGAACGATCTAACTTTATATGCATGCGAGCTTATATAATAATATGTTTTGTTTCATTCTCGGCTACAGCAACCGTTTCCCTTTAGAGAGAGAGAGAGAGAGAGAGAGAGAGAGAGAGAGAGAGAGAGAGAGAGAGTTGGAATCTGATACAGGGGATAAGGATGGATGCAAGTCATACGTTTCTAACACCTCTTTCCCCTCCTTAACCCCCTCCCCCTAAAGCCGCTTACTGTAACTACCTTCCCAGGACTCCTATACAGAATACGCCCAAAAACATTGAAGTAGTGTTTTTTTTTTTTTCTTTCTTTTTTTGGAGGTGTGGGGGGTCATGAGGTGCCTCGTACTAGCATACTAAAGTTCGCCAGGGTACGCACCTGTCATGGGAAATGATTTACTTGACACGTACCCCCACAATATATATATATATATATATATATATATATATATATATATATATATATATAGCTATCTATTATATATATATATATATATACATATATATATATATATATATGCATATATCTATACTTATATCATAATAATAATAATATATATATATATATATATATATATATATATATATATATATATATATATATATATATAGATATATAATATATATAAATATATATATATACATACTACTACATCAATATAATAAATTTATAATATGTAGAATTATTAATAATATATAATATTATATTATATATATATATATAATTAAAAACCTCTTTTCAAAATCTAACTTCATCCAGAATAGGACCCTTCCTCCTAAACTCACTGCTCTCACTCTTTTTATTTCAATTTCTTCGAGATCCTTACTCTTACTCGAGTACTTTTCAACTTAGCGTCTCTTAGATACCTTTCAACAAAACACATAGGAAAGCCACTTTAAATTCCAAACCCATTTCATTGCGTTAGTTTTGGTTTTATTTACTTTTTTGCACGCAATTTTTTGTCAGTCAACTGCAGGAAAAATAAAAAAAACCATACTACCAAAACCAACTCCACCTATTTCTCTCTCTCTCTCCTCTCTCTCTCTCTCTCTTCTCTCTCTCCTCTCTCACGGGGGTCATTCGCGTGGGACATCGAAAACCGTCTTGGCTAAATATATCTTGTCATTTTAATTTTTTTGAATTGTACCATATTTTTGGGTGTACGCGGTTGGTGAAGCAATGTGAAACTAATTATAACATCTAAATTTAACACCCTATGGTTTAAATACTTCTACCACCCTCAGTTTCATGCGCTGACGTCATCAATTCTGGATGGCTCCAGGGTCAAGTTCCAGAAGATGAAGTTTGCAGACCCATTTTTGCATTCCAGATTTCCATTTCAGTTAAGAGGATCCATTCATTTGAATCCTTTTTTTCAATGGAGTCCTGTTCCATCTAATATATCTTTGATTCTACTATTTAATAATGGCACCCCCCCTTTTTTTTCAAATGTATTCCTTTTCAATCTAATATCTTTGATCATACCATTTCATAAATCCAGTATTTTTTTACTTGATTCCTTTTCCATCTCATATCTTCATATATTTCCATAAATTAGGTTTGTTCTGGGTTCCCTTTTTATATAATATCTTTAATTTAAAATTTTCATTAAAATGATGTGTCCAACCATGCCATAAAACTTGGGCATTTTTTCCTGTATCTATTTTTTATACCTAAAAATATGACTTCTAGAAAAAACCAGGTCTGGAATTTCCTACCTATAGTTTCGTAGTGTCATAGTATTCATAGTTGTAAATATGAACAGTACGCATTTACAAATATAGGATTTAATCACAGTATCATTTAAAGCTCATTAATTATTCATGGATTCTATGATGACACTAACACCCCTCATTTGCATTTTCAAAAATCATAGCGTTTCTGAACTTCTTCAGGTGCGTATTCCACAAGAAAACAAGAATAGGCTGTATTAAAAAAAAATTATTCCAATCAAGAAAGTATCCAGCCTTGATTTACTGAATGGAATTAACTGTGGAAAATGTGAATCAGTCTCCGGCATTCGTCCTGCTGAATCTCTGAGGCACAGCACAAAACTGCAACTGTTTGCAAAGGCAATATAACGTCTCGTTTGCATCCGAAATATTGCTGGCCGGGCCATGGATGCGTTCTGCGCATCTGTAATTCAATGGTTTCGTGCTTATTCTTGTTGTTATTTTTCCCGAAACGAGCGAGAGCTCTAGACGAAAGTATCATGGGCAAGATTTATGTTCCCACTTCCGGCATCTTAAAAGCAGACAAAAGTATGCGAAAGAATATACGCAGACTGTAAAGATATATATTCAAGAACTCAAAGCCTTAAATAAGGTTTCCTTAACAGACTAGAGTAAGGAATTCATCTGAAAACTTCAAACTCAAAAATACGGGAAAATAACATTCTTGACAATTATATGTTAGCGAACCGTTGGCCAATTCAAGAGGTGTATACTGGTATTGCACCAGCCTCGTTTTTTTTTTTTTTCAAAGAAGTATCCTCTTGCTAATTTGGGTGTGGGTAACATAATAAGATGATTTTCAAGGAGATTCTGTGATTATTTTTTAGGATATACCGTCCAACTTTTTTCAGGGAAGGTCCCGGTACCCGGTTACAGTTCTGTAATGTGTGACCGTAGTACAAAAATACCGCTCCTGTATGTCAGGCGAACACTACCGTACAAACTAATACAGACGCATTTCTCCCTAATTATAATTCATTCCACGCACTCGGAACTCCTGTTACTTAATTAGGCAATTAACTAGTGGGGTAAATGTATCAAAATGTCAGCTATGCTACTTCAAACTTCGTAGTATAATCCACACGCGATTTTATAAAGGTGAATATCAGTGGTAGCTTTTATATCGATATAATTAGATACCTATTCAGTTTCCCGCAATTTCATTCCAAGTGGAAAATAGCTTTACGGTCAGGGAGTTTGGGAAAGATAAAATATAAAATATAAAAGGGGGTTCTGGCGTCAGAAAGCATCAATCTTCCAACTTCATATTGTCAGGTTGTTTGAATTGAAAACAACCTTGTTTCAATTTTTTAACTGCCCTCTCTTGTTTTGTTGGGAGACGAGTTTACTTTTGTCACGTTGGGAGTGACAGAGTCAGTCAGGTTTTGGAAAGCAGATCGGCAGGTTCTCGACAATGTTCCGTCGAGACCACAGCAGCAGCAGTTTCGGAGGATCACCTGGTTGCTGGTGATGAATTTTGGTGCAGCAATTGTAAATCGCTGAGAAGGTCGCCAACTTGTAATGGCCTCGTTGGACCACAACACACATACTAGGTCTACAGGACCATAAATAAACAAAATACGCACAAACTAAGGTGTTCTAAAGACAGCAATCCACTAAGGTGGAAGCAAGCCCATGTAAATGCAGCACAAGAATAACTCAAGGGGGATAGCAAAACAATGTAAAAAAGCCAATAAGTATTATAATTCAATAAAATGCAAGAAGTTATAACTAGGCCTCTTCATTAACATTAAATCACAAAATCACTTACACAAAACACATACACAAATGTTTAGGCAACACTGAAGGAGGAAAGGGGGCCTAGAGAGCACTAGAAAATAACAAAAAAGAAAGGAATAACCTGAATTTTACACTCTAAAGGATGATTATGAAATATGATGAAGGTCTCCTTAACACACTCATAAACTTTTAGCAATCGTATACCCTTCTTCATTGTTACCGTTCTCTCCACTTCGAAAAAATCTGCCACAAATTCTAACTCCTCTTTGTTTAATTCGGCCAACCTATCCTGCCATCCCTCTCCTTCAAGCAACTCTAAGACATTCATATCCTCCATTTTGATCATGAATAATTACAACACTTTACCTATAATAACAAAATTATTTCACTTGCAATAATGCCAACCAACCAAACACGGAGGAGGTGTAACCATGCCACCTAACAATATTTAAAAGGAAAAGAGTAAATGAAGAAAGTCTTTGCGGCCTGCTCTATGAGCAAGAGCCGGTGCTGGTATAAGGCCAGCTTAATCGAAACGGACAACAACGACAGTCTGATATTTAAAAGAAAAAACTAAATTACGAAAGTCCTGAATTTAAAGAAAAAACTAAATGAGGAAAGAATACGATTTTTGTCTTGGAAAGTCTTAAAAAGCTTTACGAGTTCAGTCCAGCAAACGAATTCTCTACGAATGAAGGCATTTTACGAGCTGTTTAATACTAGTATAGTGCAAGATAAAGGGCTGACCATAATTATACGAATAATATGGAGCCGCCCTTCAGCAAACATTCATTTTCATTACGGAGATGGCAGGAGATATTTCTCTCTCTCTCTCTCTCTCTCTCTCGTCTCTCTCTCTTCTCTCTTCCTTCCTTCCTCTCTCTCTCTTCCTCCTCCCTCTCTCCTCTCTCTCTCTCAAACCAAAATGAATCTAGAGTAACAACTCAACATCGTCTTGAAAATTAAAGAATTTCCTCAAAAAAAAAAAAAAAAAAAAAAAAAAAAATTCTGTTTATGAAACAAAAAAATCCTATAACCATAACTGAGGACTTGGAAATATCAAGAAGGAAAAAAATGCTACATAAAATGTGCTACATAAATTCCGATGACACACCACTAACATCCTGGAAAAAAAAAGCTTAACCATTGACATATTATATACAAAACTCTCCCCTCCCATACTTTTATAAAAGAATACTGTAAATGGTCAACATCTGAGTTCTACTTAAGAGAAGACCACTAAATACTTGAGGCATATAGACAAAACACTTGAGAATCTCGTTAAGTATCTACACACACAGACACACACACACACACTTAAGTGACCTAAATAACAGGGCCTCCTTTCAATAAGGAGGGATATATGGTTAAGTGGCAAGTACAGAAAAGTAGGTCAAAGGGAAATTAGATTACAGGAAAAAAATGGATAAATAAAATAAATGGATAAATAAATAAAAAACAGAGATGAAAGACAAATATAAACACGTAATTTCTTCGGCGCAATCGAGTTTTCTGTACAGCGTATAATGATGTGTGAGCCGCGGCCCATGAGACTTTCAGCCACTGCCGAATGGTGGCCTGTCCTATAGCGTTGCCATACGCATGATCATGGCTATATTCAACCTTAAATATAATAAAAACTGCTGAGGCTAGAGGGTTGCAATTAGGTACGTTTCATGATTGGAGGGTGGGTGATCAACATACCTATTTGCAGCCCTCTAGCCTCAGCAGTTTTTAAGATCTGAGGGCGGACAGAAAAAGTTCGGACGGACAGGGAAAGCCGTCTCTATCGTTTTCTTTTATAGAGAACTAAAAGGACATGACCAATAATGATCTCACATTTTGAATGTAAATATATTGAATCTACTAGACAATTATCTTTATCATGTCTGTAATCGTAGTTACCACAACGCCCTCTAACTTCCAGATTTCTTCACACAAGTCTGGGTACGCTTGTTACTACAAAGCCTAAGATCCCAAACGAAGAACCAAATAAGGAAATCCTGAAACATCTCCTGCTTTGCCTCGACAACTTGTCCTCTGTAGAAAAAGTCTTGAATTGGGACCAGCAAACACGAAACACAAACTAACTTACGAATACCTTCCATCGACGTTCATCTGACCATCTTCCAAAGTTCACAAACAACTCACCTGAAAGTAAAAAAAGGAAGTAGTGGTTAACTTTCTCATCGATAATCAAGTATATATGTATTCAGTGATACTGAAATAAAACAGATTCCAGTATTTATATAATAGAACATTTGGCATTTACACCGTAGTAGTTACAACACTATACGGAAAGGGTCAGCTATAATAGTTTATGATATGGACGACTATGAATTCACTTTCTTTAAGATTATAATAATTCGATAACGGACGAAACAGCTTCCATGGCTTTAAATAGTCGAAGGGCTCCACATTGCAATCATGGGCAAAATCATTATCATTCCTAACTTCATCGTCATAGATAATTACGTAAGAGGAATATGATCTCTAATTCTGTTCCAAGACATGGATTATCAAGTTCTCTCTCTCTCTCTCTCTCTCTCCTCTCTCTCTCTCTCTCTCTCTCTCTCTTCTCTCTCACAAAAATAAATAAATAAATAAAAAATAAAAAAACTCCATTTACAGTTCGAATCAGTGGTATTCCAATAATTTAAAACTAAACGAGAAGAGGTATATACATCACTCTTACACATATGGAACAAATTAAATCCATATAACTCTTGACTCACTTAGCTCTTGCCTTGCCAGATGATACAGAATAGGAAACAGTTAACAAACCCCAGGGACAAAGAGGAGATACTTCAAACGGCTCTGTGACTATAAAACGTCCTTCTCTCTCTCATCCTCCCTCTCTCTTCTCTTTCTCTCTCTCTCTCTCTCTCTCTCTCTCTCTCTCTCTCTCTCTCCGATACCTGTCAACCTGACCCACTTCTCACCCGACTAGCTTTATTGTTCTGGGGCATTTCCCAACTAAACAAACAAGAATGTAGGGGATAGGGAACAGTCAAACATGTTTTTTTTTTAACTTTTATTTCTCAGAAAGGTAAGAAAAAAACATACTTTATTTCTCAAACAGGTAACAGGAGACCTTTCCCTACATTCAGTATATTCCATATATATATTTTTAATGGAAACCTTTTCTAAAATGATTGGAATTTTAAGCAATACCGTGACATTGCCAAAAGACAAACAAAACACTTCATTCTCTATAGGAAGGTAAGAAAAAACCACTTTATTTCTCAAACAGGTAACAGGTAACTTTTCCCTAAACTCAGTATATTCAATACATATTTTTTAATAGAATTTTTTTCTAAATGACTGGAATTTTAAGTAATACCGTGACGTTGCCAAAGAAAAACAAACTACTTCATTTCTCAAACAGGTGACTGAGAACTTCTCCTAAACTCAGTATATTCAATGTTTTATTTACGTTTTTTAACATCAAAACAGTTTCCATAAATTATTAACATTCTAAGTAAAAATATGGGAATGGTAAAGGATAGAATATCTGTTACGTGCACCATTTATAAATCAATTTTCATCAATCGAGTGCTCTAACGCTGAAAAGTTGAAAATAAATCTACACAAAAGGATTGTTTGTTTATTTGTTTGTTTGTATGGTGTTTTTACGTTGCATGGAACCAGTGGTTATTCAGCAACGGGACCAACAGCTTTACGTGATTTCCGAACCACGTCGAGAGTGAACTTCTATCACCAGAAATACACATCTCTGACCCCTCAAAGGAATGCCAGAGAATCGAACTCGCGGACATGAGGTGGCAGGCCAAGACCATACCGATCACGCCACTGAGGCGCTACACAAATGAATCCCGACAGGGGGGGAGAGTACGCCACAGCTGAGTACCTGAGAAGTCCTAATGTTTATACACCCGAGCACTGGGACCTATGAGGTCATTCAGCGCTGCCAGGGAAATTGAGAGTAGGTAGGTCTGAAAGGTGTAACAGGAGGAAAACCTCGCAGATGCACTATAAATCAAGTGTTAGGAGAGGGTGGAAAGTGAGATGGAAGAGAGAGAAAATGAAAGGAGGTACAGTAAAAGTAATGAAAGGGGTGGCACTAGGGGCCGAAGACGCTGAAAAGAACCTTATGTAATGCCTACAGTGCACCACAACGAAAGAATTGTTAGGAGAGGGAGGATAGGAAGATGGAAAAAAGATCATATGAATGGGATGAATGGGAGTACAGTTTTTTTTTATGTTTACTTTAATAAACACTGCTTTTCAAACTTAAGAACATTCACTTCTACAGAAACAGACTTAGGAAGTAAATGACCCTTTTGGTTTTTCCCATATAATTTCATTCTTAGATTTGGAATAATAAAAATAGACGGTACAATCATGCACAATATGTGTCACTCCATGGACGCCTACTTGGAAAGTAAATGGCACTTGTGGCTTTTTTAATAAAAATCATTTGCATGTTTTGAATAATGATAAATAGTGGATTTATCCATAAAATTATAGTCACAGAACTACATTCTTTTGATTGTTATTAAACCATCATCCACTTTTGCGTGCTACCCAGTTTAATATGTTCTCTTCGTTATTGTCTTAATTAATACAACGTTTATTTGATGTATCTCCATTAAATCACCCTTTATTACATGTCCCCCATTCGTCTCCTAGTCCCCTTTTCATCTCCATGTACTATTCCCACCTTCCGACGTCTGTCCTGCCATTTGACAGCTGATCAAATCAGGTATTTATTATGACTGAGGGACGTCTAAACAAAAATCCATTAGGCGGCAAGAATGCTTTGATGTCACGTGACTTAATTCTTCATTACACTCTTTCATATATTTACAAATGATCAAAGGCGCCGATACCTTCAACTCTGAGATGAAATCTTAATAAAAAAAATTAGCCTCGAGAATCATACTTCCCTCTATCTCCTCTTCTCTTGTACACAAACAAACAAAGAAATAAACAAAACGCCCCATTTACACTCAACTTCCGAAAGGCAACCGTACGACCTTACGACATCTAGCAATAAGGCGCAATTTTCAATAACGCCCAGACGACAGACACATTATCGCATTCCTCATTCATACGTTTTGGTGTTCTGCTAATTTCACCCAACACCCCGCCCCCCCTTTATTTCATTACGCTTTCCGCCCTTCTTCAAAAGGAGACTGAATCTCTCTTGATGTCATCAGCTTGGCATTTCTGCTTTTTCCGTTTTTCCAAAGGACGAGGAGCGCTATAAACGGAAAGACAAAGATTAATTGCTGACCTTCATACTCGGCCAATTACTCACTTAAGACACGACAAGAAGGATGACAATTACATACCCAGATTGCGCTTCTCGTACGAAGGGATAGGGATGGAAAGGTATGATTTCGAGAAAGGAGGAGGAGGAGGAGGAGGAAGAATAATTTCGAAGAAAACGCACTTTGCATTTCGACTAAAAAACAAAATTATATATACAACAAAAGAAGCAAAGCAGAGGAGGAGGAGGAGGAGGAGGAATAATAATTTAAAAGAAAACGCACTTTGCAATTCGACTGAAAACAAAATTATATATAACAAGAAGAATAAATTGGTCTCTTCCGTAAATATAATTTTACACATTCATTCACCACACACACACACACACACACAGAGAGAGAGAGAGAGAGAGAGAGAGAGAGAGAGAGAGAGAGAGAGAGAGAGAGAGAATTTGGAAGGAAACTCTAAAAGCAATCCTATAATGCCCTAGAAATCCTCGACGACCACAATAAAGTTAACAATAACAATAAACAACAACAATAAAATACAAGAAAATCAAACAAACAGGCGAACGTGGACGAAAAGGCGGAATTGTGCTTAGGAGATAATCTGATAGGACGGGGAAGGACAAATCCCCCTAAGACATAAACTGAATGAAAGTGAGAAAGATTTCCTAAGCTTATTAAAAAAATATATTTAAGCACATGTCCGCTAGAGCGAAGGAAAGCAGGATTATATATATTATATATATATATATATATATATATAATATATATCTATATATATATTATATCCTATATATATTATTATATATATATATATTAATTTAATAACCCAATGCCCTCTTTACTTCTCATTTTATAAGCTCATTAAAAACAAATAAATAAATAAATGAAATATAAAACATACATACATGTGAACATACACATAGAGCAAAACTAAAATATCCTCCAAACGGAATATAAAAAAAAAAAAAAAAAAAAAAAAAAAAGCCCAAAGCAACAAAAAATGGTGCGAGGTTATACGTGCGTAAGGCCAAAAAGGGGGGGGGGGGGGGGGTGGGGGGGGGGTGGGGGGGGGTGGGATTACTTATAACGCCAGACATCCTAGCCTTATAAAAAGTGGGCGAAGGCACTGGGGGAGGGGGAGGGGGAGAAGGGAAGGGTGGTGGAAGGAGAAGAGGGAGAGGGGGGAGATTACTTTAACGCCAGACACCTAGCCTTCTAAAAAAAGTGGGCGAATGCACTGGAGGGGGGGGGGGGGGGGGGATGGAGGAGGGGGGGGGGAGGAGTATGGGGGGGGTCCTGCGGCGCAAGAGGGGCTCTCAACGACCCACATCTAAACTTCTGCAGAGGGATATGACTCCGGCGGGCCGAAATTAGCACCGTATTACCCCATTCAGTGGCCCGGTGGTGTTTCCCCAAATTTTTATAAATAAACCTTGCTCGAGGTTCCTTACTGCGAGTTGACGCGTTTCGTTCAACTGAGTGGCAACCAAACTGCCAAGTTTTTAACGTAAAGAAAATGAGTGATAATATATTGGAAGGTGTCTTTGAATATATTCACGTGACCTAAACGTAAGGAGTTAGAAATAAATTTGTGTTTTTCCTAACATAATTCATGGGGTATTTTGTGGTAACCAAATTGCCAAGTTTTTAACGTACAGAAAATGAGTGATAATATACTGGAAGGAGAGGTCTTTAAATATGTACATTCACGTGACCTAAACGTAATTATTAATGTAAAGAAAATGCGTGATAATATATTGGAAAGAGAGGTCTTTGAATATATTCACGTGACCTAAACGTAAAAATTTAGAAAGAAATTTGTGTTCTTCCTAACATAATTCATGGGGTATTTGGTGGCAACCAAACTGCCAAGTTTTTAACGTAAAGAAAATGAGTCATAATATATGGGAAGGAGAGGCCTTTATGTATATTCACGTGACCTAAACGTAAAAATTTAGAAGGAAATTTGTGTTTTTCCTAACGTAATTCATAGGGTATTTGGTGACAGCAAAACTGCCAGTTTTTAACGCAAAGAAAAATGCGTGATAATATATTAGAACAGAGGCCTTTAAATATATTCACGTAGAAAGAAATTTGTTTTTTCCTAGCTCATGGGTATTTGTTGCTAAAATTTTTGGCGTGCGGGAAAAAAGCAATATAAATTATATGAATCGGAAATGGCGTAATCTTATGCATGAGAGCAGCGCCAAAACATTTCTATACAATATTAATGCCACAAGACCAACTGTAAACACTAAATGTACGAAAAAATGGAATCATTAAAATCCTGATTTATATAAGAAGGCTCAAGTCTTGATGATAACAGATCAGTAGTGACCTTTGAAACTTGATAAAAAAAATTACAGAAATTGGAGATGAAATACATTTAGAAACACAAACAGAAGTTGGGTTTTCATGTCTCCAAAACGTGTTTGTACTTCTAAATGTATTTGTTCTCCAATTTGTGTGTGTTTTTTTAAGCTTGTGTGTGTGTTTTTTTTCAAGTTGTGTGTGTGATGTATTATTTTAAAGATTGTTTTTTTTGTTTTTTTTTTGTGAAGCTTGTGTGTGTGCGTGATTTGTTTTGTCAAGCTTGTGTGTGGTGTGTGCTTTTTTCCCCAAGCATGTGTGTGTGTTTTTTATCAAGCTTGTTTTTTTTCAAGCTTGTGTGTGTTTTTTAAGCATGTGTGTGTGTGTTTTTTTTGGGGGGTCAACCTTGTGTGTGTGATTTTTTTTACAATGTGAGAGTGTTTTTTTTTCACAATGTGTGTGCGTTTTTTTTTTTTTGTCAAGCTTGTGTGTGTATGTGTGGTTTTTTTAAGCTTGTGTGTGTTTTTTTAAGCTTCAGTCCACAGGACAAAACAGACCTTCCTGGTGAAAAAAAATAAAAATAAATAAAAACACCTCCAACAAACACAACCCCGAGACTCAAACACGTCACAGCGACTCGGGCACCGGTGCCAAAAGACACACACACAGTCGGGGCCTACTATAACCTCTTCCTCCCGCAAATACCTCCGGAAAAGAAATCTCCCGAGAGAGAAGGAGAGAGAGAAGCTAAACCTCGCACATAATAATTCCGGATCTTAACAGCTCCTTTTTCCGTGGCATTCCGAGCCTGAAAACTCATCAACCTTCTCCATAATGACCTAATCTCTTTCATCTCTGCTGAGCGCGCTCATACTCACGATTTCCTCATGAGTTACACCTCATAAGCCGCCAAGTGTCACTCATTAAAAGGCTTTAAGGAGGGACCGGTTCATTCTGGGCCATTTCTTAAAATTTGGCAACAGGTGTAGTAAGCTCAACCTCACAGCTTAGAATAAAAAAAAGAAGAAGAGAAGAAACTGACAGCTCACGTTTGAGCAGTTTTTTTTTATGTCACAGCTTACAAGAAAAAAAAAACTGACACCTCATGTTTGAGCATTTTTTTTTTTTTTTTTTTTTTTTGGGGGGGGGACTGTGAGCATGTGAAAAAAATAATACTGAGGAGACTTTAAAAAAGAATAAAAAGTAAATTAGAAGGTCTAAGTACAATTAAACATATAGAGAATTTCGAGTGGCCACAAATCAGGGTTTAAGAAGATTATAACGTAACATTAAACTTACATGTTTAAATTTTTTTAGTCATAATAATAATAATAATAATAATAATAATAATAATAATAATAATAATAATAATAATAATAATAATAATAATAATAATGTCACAAACGGAGGATTCAAGTGACAATTACTATTCTGTATGAGAAATACATCAATTTTATTTCTCAAGCAGAATAATAATTGTCACTTGAATCCACAGTTTTTGCTTGACAGTCTAAGTAGTAGTATAATAATAATAATATAATAATAATAATAATAATAATAATAATAATAATAACAGCACGAAGATTCCGAACCTTTTGTCATTCAACTTTCAATTATAATTAAAGATTACCTCCAGTTTCAATTACGACGTGACGGTCTACATTTAAATGACCAACTGAGCATTGATGCCCATTTTCTCTTACTCTCTCTCTACAGTCCAGAGTGCCACCCACGGCAATCGAATAACAACCTGATACATAATTCAGCTTTACGTTAACAAGGACATAGTAGGTTTAAAGGTAGTTCACCCATGCCGTTTATTCCTAGCTTGGAGATAAAACCTAGGGTCCCCTCGGTTGTGTGGTGAATGTGCTACCAATAAACTTCAAGGACGAGAGAGAGAGAGAGAGAGAGAGAGAGAGAGAGAGAGAGAGAGAGAGAGAGAGAGAGAGAGAGAGAGAGAGAGAGAGAGAGAATTTCAAAGAAGCACGGCACCTAGCAATTCGAATGAAAAGCAAATTATATAACAAAAATATACTCTACAGTTTCAGAAAAAAAAATGTGTGTGTGTGAGAGAGAGAGAGAGAGAGAGAGAGAGAGAGAGAGAGAGAGAGAGAGAGAGAGAGAGAGAATAGACTTTAATTCAATCCCCTTTTATGTATTCATATCCCGGGAGACTTTCCCTTCTCTGACCCTCGCAGGAAACAAAGCGATAAATAAGAACAAAAGCGAATTATTATTAATAACGGAGAGAGGAACAGGCGGTGTCATGAGACAAAAAAAAAAAAAAAAAAAAACACACACACACACACACACACAAACGCCATTAACTCGGGGCGTCACGAACTGCAATCGCGAGTGATGTTTTTTGAAGAATGGTGCATAATCCAAACACATTATGTTTCAAAATTTTCATTAACACGAAGATACAATAAGCAAACCTAAATGAAAATTTGGCTGCTGTCATGAGTCCTACTTTTTTTTTTTAACTGTTGAATATGGCAGATCCCATATTTTGGTGAAGGGATATCCCTTCATTTAAATTAACATCTTTAACTGGCTTCGAGATCATGGCACGCAGTAATTTGCTTGATTATAACACTAGTAGTATATGTACTGAACCTTACTTGAGTCGTAAGAATTTCATTAATTAGCCACATACGAGGTCGACATGCGCTCGAATTACCTTTTGGAATTGTAAAGGAAGAAATGGGACTGGGAGAATATAAAAGTTCTAAGGGATGCAAGAACGACACCTTTATAATTAAATGGGAAGAGGAAGACCCGTATGAGAGAGAGAGAGAGAGAGAGAGAGAGAGAGAGAGAGAGAGAGAGAGAGACGCCTTAAACACAATGACACGGTTGCATTCATATTTCAAAACAATGCTAAATAAGGCTGCATCACGTTACCAAACATTAAAAAAAATCATCATTATCTCCAGATGAAGTTCTCCCGTCTCTCAAAGTTCGAAGAAACATATCACCATCGTCTCCCAAAAGTTAAAAATAAAGCGTATTGTCCAAAATAAAAAAAAAAAATAAAAAAAAAAGTGAAGAGTTCGTGTATAACTTAAAACAATTTACAAAGCTTTCGAACCCTTCCCTGGGTTCATCTTCTGATCTGAAGATGAACCCAGGGAAGGGTTCGAAAGTTTTGTAAAGTGTTTTTAAATTATACACGAACTCTTCACTTGTTTTTATTATTATTATTGTTGTGGACCCCTTAGGACAATATATACTCTCGTGATAGAGAGTTTTTCCCAGCCAAATAAAGCGCATTACGGTGTCCCAAAAAATTCAAAGAATCAACGGAACATTTACCATCTACCAAAGTTCAAAGAAGCGTCTCCCCGTCTCCAAACGAAGAAAAATAGTCGAAAGAAATATATCACCATCTCCCGACGGTTCTAGGAAACACATCACCATCGTCTCCTGAAGTTCAAAGAAGCGCATAGCAGCATCTCACCCGCCTCCCGGAGAAGCAAACACCTTGAACACGTAGCGGGAGGAGGAGCAAGTTCTCCTCCTCCTCCTCCTCCTGGCAGACACCTTGAAATGCTCCCATGATACCCAGAGGTAAACAAGCACAATGTTTACACAGAGCCCCCATCCAAACACGGCTGAATCTTCACTCGGAACCCCGATTAAATGCCGGTTCGTGATGGTGGTGGGTGTTGGAGGAACCGCCGCTCCTCCTCGTGTGAGGCCACATTCATGCACTATTTCAGAATTAAGGTTTGCTTTCTCATAACATTAACTTCCCGAGCCCACCCGCCCCCCTCTACCCCTTCTCCCCTAACCTTCCCAGACCTCCTTGACCCACCTGGTGTTCACTCTGGGTCCATAACGATGACCTTGGGAGCTTCAGTGTCAGTTAAACGTTATAAATTAATGTTTCTTAGCCCTCATTTTTTACAAATACAAATAATTTGCCCAAATTAAACATTAATTCAACTATATAAGGATAAAAATTACCAACTTCATTTAGAAATGACTGACCAATTTCCACTGAACCGACACAAGACAATTACTCATTCCTTTTTTTTTTATTATACTATTTTTTAAGCCTGGAAAAAGGCAACAGGTGCGAATCATCCAGCAAGAAGCTGGACGATTCTGTTCTCGTCGCAGAGTACAGCCTGCCTATCTATATATACTTATCTATCAATCTATCTATATATAAACATAACACATACGGACATACATACACACATAGATAGATAGACAAATAGATAGATAGGAACTAACATTACAGGCGTTAATTAGCTTCCTTAACACAACATTTAACTAATTAATTAAGGAAAGGACAAAGACTAATATATTTTTTATAAAAAATCACTAATACTGTTAGGTAACAATTCCAACTGGAATTGGCTTCGAGAAAAAAAAGATGACCTAGCAAGATCCTCTGCTTTATGCCTTCCGCCCTAGCAACCAAGTGACACAAGGTCAACCCTCTCCCCTACCAAACCCCCCCCCCCCCCCCCCCCCCCCCCCCCCGGGCACCCCGGCCCTGTCACACCGTTCCAAAGGGAATCCTTTAATCAAGCCAACCCTGATTATCTAAGCGGAGTGAAAGCGTCAATTCGGGAATCTTTTGAGCATTCCCTTTGTCGGCACAAGAGCCATTCCTGGTCTGGAATAATCTCGCTGGAACGGCGCCAAGGCAACGGCGGAGCAATTAGCGGCAGTTTGCTTGACCTTAGTTGTTATTATGCCTTTGAATGAAGACTTCGTGGTAGTATTTGCTTCTCCGGCAGGTAGCGGCGTCGGGGGCTCTGTCGAAGACAGAGCTTTCTACGTCGCCCAAATTCAGACGGCGTTCGTGCGATGATGCTCTCTCTCTCTCTCTCTCTCTCTCTCTCTCTCTCTCTCTCTCTCACACACACACACACAAGCAATGTTTAATGAACATCTCTATTTTAATCGAGAGAGAGAGAGAGAACGGCTACCAAAGGGGTTTGGTTGACAATCATTGATTGAATAATAAAAGAAACACTTTATTGAGAGAGAGAGAGAGAGAGAGAGAGAGAGAGAGAGAGAGAGAGAGAGAGAGAGAGAACGGTTACCAAGGGGGTTTGATTGAACATCCGTTGACTGAAAAATAAAAGAGACACTTTAATGGAGAGAGAGAGAGAGGAGATTTTGAGAGAGAGATGAGAGAGAGAGACGAGAGGAGAGAGAGAGAGATGAGAGAGCGCGAAGAAGGAGAGAGAGAGAGAGAGAGAGAGAGGCTACCAAAAGGGTTTGGTTGAACAATCATTGACTGAATATAAAAGAATCACTTTATTGGAGAGAGAGAGAGAGAGAGAGAGAGAGAGAGAGAGAGAGAGACTCCACTCACTCACTCAATTACCTAGTCGACCGCAACTCCCCAATTCCCAAATTGGGAGGCCGACTGCAAGCGAGATGCAAACTGTTTACCGCTCTAATCACGAACTAATTCGGGAACGGGAGAAGCAAATTACCAGTCTCCAAGCATCCAAGCACAACCCGCAAGCAACAGCCCTTTTCGGCGCCTGCGCACTTTAATTTTATGCATCCGGTGATTACTTCTTCCCCTGCTCAGCATAATGATTGCATTGTGACTGATAAAATCGCGAGTTTTAAAATCTGCGTCTAATAATGATGTAAGAAGCGACATTTCATTTTTTTAATTTACATCATATGTCTTTGTTTGTTTGTTTACATGGTGATTTTACGTTGCATGGAACTAGTGGTTATTCAGCAACGGGACCAACGGCTTTACGTGACTTCAGAAGCACGTCGAGAGTGAACTTCAATCACCAGAAATACACATCTCTCACACCTCAGTGGAATGGGCGAGAATCGAACTCGCAGCCATCATATATCGTCTCCTTTATGTTTTAAAGGTATGTGCAAACTCGCGAACTCTCTCTCTCTCTCTCTCTCTCTCTCTCTCCACGAAATATGCTTGTGTGCTTGCTACCGAATTTTTCCAAGCCATTCTTGACATTTCATCAATAAATCAAGAAGAATTGCTCACACCCGGTAATTAAAAATAAATATATGGAAATATATAAAATCTATATAAGTACATAAAATCAATAAATACAAAGACATTTGCACAAATGAAAATTTTAATTGTCCATATCTTT
>NC_061089.1:72994773-73067273 GCF_015104395.2 Macrobrachium nipponense
TAGAGAACGACTTCATAAATCTTAACCCTGTCACAAGGCTGATAATTAAGCACATTGCCCTTAGCTTTCTCTTACAACATTAATTAAAAGCAGTTTCGACTGACTTTACATTATTCATTAAGTTATATCAAAGCATGAGTACATTTACAAATACTTTCACAAAAAAAAAAAAAAAAAAATCCTATGCACAAAAAATAAGGCACAGACGAAAATGCCCAAGACCGGAAATAACCCCAACCTCCCTCAATGTCACAACTTCAACTTAATGGGAATTTAAGGAAGTTTAAATATAAAAAATGAAAAGGGTAAAAAAAATAAAAAAACTTCCTCTAACAAATCAAAGATCTGTCAGGCCACGATGTCTAAACTCTTTTAAATGCAGGTTTCAAAGAAGATATCAAAAGGAAATGAAGGAGATGATCTAAAGAACTTGAAGGGAGGGAGGAGAGGGGGAGAAGAGGGGGAGGGGGATAAGTGAGGATGGGGGAGGGGTGGGGAAGGGGCGGGAGATAAGGAGGGGGAGGGCGGTGGAGGAAGGGAAGGGATGAGGAGAATAAGAGGGGAGGGGAATGGTGCGGATGGAAGGAATAAGGAGGGGAATGGGGAAGGAGGGGGAAGGGGAAGGGGAGGATGAGAGGAGGGGTGGGAGGATGGGGAGAGGCGGGGGAAGGGCGACGGAAGATGGAAGGGGAACGGGAGTCAGAGGAGATAAGAGGGGAGGGGAAGTGTGGTGGGGATGAGGGAGTAAGAGATGGGAGGCAACGGGGAGGGGGAGGGGATGAGGGGATAAAAGAGGGAGAGGGAAGGGGAGGGATGGGAAGAGGAGAGGGGGAAGGAGTAAGAGAGGAAGCAAAAGAGATATTATCATCATCATCATCGTCGTCGTCTTCGGAGATGAATCGAACATAATGACAAGGAGGAGGAGGAGGAGGAGGCACTGGGGAGGGAGACAACATCTGTTGAGGTGTGATAAAAAAAGAAAAAAAAAAAACTCGTCCGAAGATGCTGGAGTGGATGAGAGCCAATCGAGAGAGAAAGGAAAAACGCTGCTGACCTACACAGTTAAAAGGAGATGTCAAGATGATAAGACAAGAAGAAGAAGAAGGAGTAGAAGGAGAAGAAGAAGAGGAAGACTGCTCTCAATTCAGTTTTGTTTAGTCTTTCGTTATTGAAAGCTATGTTCTATATTTAGTATCAACCGCGAATAATACGAGTTCAGGATAAAGGGTTTTTCTTGAATAGAGTATATACTGTGCTTGGCAATATGAAAAAAAAGAGGTTTCCGAATATTTTTCTACCTCTATCCAAAAACAGTTTCTTATATGAATGCAAAATGAATGAGTAAATCAAGAACGGATTTTAGAAGTATATAACAGAACTAAAGTTGCAAAGTTCAAAAATATTAGTTTATATATATATATAAATATATATACACGTATCTAATCATATATACATGAGTATATACGTATGTACATACTATTACATATAATGTCTCCTATGTCCATAACCACAACAGTTAACAAAATAGTATATACATATTAACAGCCATAAACAGTCAACTTTCGACACGAACACAGCTTAAGTGTTTTCTCTCCCTCTCTTTCTGACGCCCAGGGGGGGGCCTAAAAAAAAAAAAAAAGGGGGGGGGGGGGGGGGGGGGGGGGTTGGGGCATTCGATCCCCGACCTGTGTGAGAAAAATACGGCATGAATGCGTTCCCTTAAAAATCTAGAAACAGTATCAGCACCGGAGAAGATTAAAAAATATGTATCTATATGCACCAATAAACCATAATTGAAAACTAAAGTGCCCCACAAGGTAAATCTGTCCCTTACCTGGTAGGGGAAGGAGGAGGAGGAGGAGGAGGAGGAGGAGGAGGAGGAGACACTATTCAAAAGACATTCACTCTACCAGAATCTCCCGATGGCAATAAATTCTACTGAAACCACCAAAACCTCTAAACATCTTTTTTTTGGGGCCACCCCCCCCCCCCCCCCCCCCCCCACACCCCCCCACCCCCCCCCCCCCCACCCCCCCCACCCCCCACCCCCCCCCCCACCCCCCCCCCCCCCCCCCCTCACCCCCCCCCCCCCCCCCCCTCCCCCCCCAAACCCCCCCACCCCCCCCAACCAAACCCCCCCTCTTCCCCGACCGCCCCGACCCCCGCCCCCCCCCGCTAAAATCATGAACACGGGCGGGGGCCTCCTCCCTGCCAAAATACGATGAGTTATTGAGCTGTCGGCTGACTCTGGGTGTGTGTGTGTATACGCCCTTTGAGCACGTCCGTCCCGACACAAACACATCGAATCTCTATTTATCATTCGAATTCCCCTGTCGCTCTGCTTAAAAGCATCTATACCTAACGTGCTTCCCGCCCTGACGTGGGTTATGGCAAATGCTTCTCGCGGGTAATTCATAGTTTACGATCTCTTAACAGCTACCTCCTGGTACCCCTCCCTCTCTCGGCTGGCTGGGGGCTTTGTGGGACTTCAAGAATAGACTCCGGTGAGGACAGTGTAGTAAATATCTGTCGGAACTGTCACTTCTTCTTCTTCTTCTTCTTTTTTTTTCGAAGCTAAAAATGCTAAGGGAGAATTTGATGCGACAATTGGCTCTCTATTCTAAGGTGCAACTTATACATGTTCAAACAATAGAAAGAAAATATGTGCTGATAACACATGACTTTAGAATTCAACCACTCAGAAAAATGGGTGTAACGAGCAATAATGGAGAGTATGTTTCAAAAGAGAATGTGTATATATTTATGAGCATATATATATATATATATATATATATATATATATATATAATATATATATATATATAGTATACGAGCTATGTCCTTTAATATCTAATTCGCTCTACCTCGGAATTAATATATTTTCATATATGCTTAACCGAAGGGGAATTTTTCTCGATAATAGATTTGCCTGGACCAGGGCGCGAACCTATGGATCCTTTCAAACCCAGGACGTCAGTGAAGGCTTTTCCACCTACTACACCACCGCGAGAGGCTAAAAGTTCATGTCGCCTTCTCACCCTCATATACCTTTCGCGGCGCAGGTAATTAGTGGTTTGGAGACAACATCAACCCACCTCGACTCCGGTAGTGTTTGTAGTGCTTTTGACAGCACGTAGCCAATCTATAAGTCATATCACATTTCCGTGATTTCATATACATATATCGAGCTACAATGTCCTTTAATATCTAATTCGCTCTACCTCGGAATTATATATTTTCATATATGCTTAACCGAAGGGGAATTTTTTCTCGATAATAGATTTGCCTGACCAGGGCGCGAACCTATGGGATCCTTTCAAACCCAGGAACGTCAGTGAAGCTTTTAACTACTACACCACCGCGAGAGGCTAAAAGTTTCATGTCGCCTCTCACCCTCATATACCTTTCGCGCGCAGGTAATTAGTGGTTTGGAGACAACATCAACCCACCTCGACTCCGGTAGTGTTTGTAGTGCTTGAAAGGATCCATAGGTTCGCGCCCTGGTCCAGGCAAATCTATTATCGAGAAAAAATTCCCCTTCGGTTAAGCATATATGAAAATATATTAATTCCGAGGTAGAGCGAATTAGATATTAAAGGACATTGTAGCTCGATATATGTATATGAATCACGGAAATGTGATATGACTTATAGATTGGCTACGTGCTGTCAAAAGCACTACAAACACTACGGAGTCGAGGTGGGTTGATGTTGTCTCCAAACCACTAATTACCTGCGCGCGAAAGGTATATGAGGGTGAGAGGCGACATGAACTTTTAGCCTCTCGCGGTGGTGTAGTAGGTAAAAGCTTCACTGACGTTCCTGGGTTTGAAAGGATCCATAGGTTCGCGCCCTGGTCCAGGCAAATCTATTATCGAGAAAAAATTCCCCTTCGGTTAAGCATATATGAAAATATATTAATTCCGAGGTAGAGCGAATTAGATATTAAAGGACATTGTAGCTCGATATATGTATAATGAATCACGGAAATGTGATATGACTTATAGATTGGCTACGTGCTGTCAAAAGCACTACAAACACTACCGGAGTCGAGGTGGGTTGATGTTGTCTCCAACCACTAATTACCTGCGCGCGAAAGGTATATGAGGGTGAGAGGCGACATGAACTTTTAGCCTCTCGCGGTGGTGTAGTAGGTAAAAGCTTCACTGACGTTCCTGGGTTTGAAAGGATCCATAGGTTCGCGCCCTGGTCCAGGCAAATCTATTATCGAGAAAAAATTCCCCTTCGGTTAAGCATATATGAAAATATATTAATTCCGAGGTAGAGCGAATTAGATATTAAAGGACATTGTAGCTCGATATATGTATATGAATCACGGAAATGTGATATGACTTATAGATTGGCTACGTGCTGTCAAAAGCACTACAAACACTACCGGAGTCGAGGTGGGTTGATGTTGTCTCCAAACCACTAATTACCTGCGCGCGAAAGGTATATGAGGGTGAGAGGCGACATGAACTTTTAGCCTCTCGCGGTGGTGTAGTAGGTAAAAGCTTCACTGACGTTCCTGGGTTTGAAAGGATCCATAGGTTCGCGCCCTGTCCAGGCAAAATCTATTACTTGAGAAAAAATTCCCCTTCGGTTAAAATATATGAAAATATATTAATTCCGAGGTAGAGCGAATTAGATATTAAAGGACATTGTAGCTCGATATATGTATATGAAATCACGGAATGTGATATTGACTTATAGATTGGCTACGTGCTGTCAAAAGCACTACAAACACTACCGGAGTCGAGGGGGTTTGATGTTGTCTCCAAACCACTAATTACCTGCGCGCGAAAGGGTATAGAGGGTGAGAGGGCGACATGAACTTTTAGCCTCTTGCGGTGGTGTAGTAGGTAAAAGCTTCACTGACGTTCCTGGGTTTGAAAGGATCCATAGGTTCGCGCCCTGGTCCAGGCAAATCTATTATCGAGAAAAAAAATTCCCCTTCGGTTAAGCATATATGAAAATATATTAAT
Source organism: Macrobrachium nipponense (assembly GCF_015104395.2). Lineage (NCBI taxonomy): Eukaryota > Metazoa > Arthropoda > Malacostraca > Decapoda > Palaemonidae > Macrobrachium > Macrobrachium nipponense. The sequence goes on from NC_061089.1 coordinate 72,999,758, forward strand.
TCCGATAGAAGCGAATTAGATATTAAAGGACATTGTAGCTCGATATATGTATATGAATCACGGAAATGTGATATGACTTATATAGGTATAATATATATATATATATATATATATATTATATATATATTATATATATATATAATATATACATACACACACACACATAGGAAACTTCAGCATTTTCTGTTACAACTTTATTTATATCCATCACCTACGTTTCGGGATACAAATCCCATCTTCAGGGCTAAAAACGAGGTTAAAAAAAATTTCATTTTTCCATGTTTTTAGCCCTGAAGATTGGATCTGTATCCCGATACGTAGGTGATGAATATAAATAAAGTTGTAACTGAAAATTCTGAAGTTTCTGCTGGCCATACTGTTCTTATAAAGTATATCTCAACATGCTAAGTTATAATCACCTCGACTTACATTGATGACACATCACCTGAGAACAAAGAACATGCATCAAGAAACATTGAAAAGCAAAGATTAAAAAATTGACTAATAAAAAGGGATTCCAATAAAGACCACTAATCTTATATACCTGTTCCATAAAATTAGCACAGATTATCTCTCACAACATCAAAACAAACAATCGCAATTATCTCTAACCCAATTGAGTTTAGTTGCCAAACTAATTGAATTTCCATCTTGTTATCTAATAGCTATACTCCTACTGGTCCCGTAAACTTTGGCGTATCAGAAAGTGGCCATTAAGTCCTATTAGTAAATAGGGTTTAGAAAATAAAGAGCAGTAGGTTTTGAGTAGGGAACTGGATAAATTACCCCCCCCCCCCAAAGATTTTTTTTAAAACTTCAAATTGACTTTTCTCAGTTGCACCTGAATATTCAAGAAAAAATTAGCTACCCTTTATTAAAATATTGTTCCCATACTAGGAGATATTTTGAAATACAATACTGTTATTAAGTTTATTGCAAGATTTCATGATAATATATCGCCCATTTCTTTACTAACTCACTAACCAGGGCGTAGAGTCGTCTCTCTTCTTGTTTTACAGATATTTCTTTAGACCTCACTCTCGGGGGCTTCTGATTTGTATCCCCCAACCACTCCCTCCGTCTGGCGATTCCGAAATGTCCGTCCTACCTTATACAAAATCAAAACCTTATACAGAATTAAAATGAGATAACCTCACAAATAAGTGTTGCAAATTGGAAAGTCGGCTGACCAGAACTGCCTCAAGTTATTCACTTTCAGTGTAACAACACTTTGCCTTCCTCTGTGTTCCCCTAAGGCACCGAACCCTTCTCCACTCATGTGACAACTCTGTCGGCACTGACAGGCCTTGACACGCCTTCACAAATAAGGAAAAATTAAATAAATATTCACAAATGAATGAAAAAATTAAATAAACAAAAATACAAACTAGAGCACATAAAATAACCCGCGAAACGCTTTCAGCATTATATATATATAATATATAATTTTAAGAGCTCAAAAATACAAAACGAGATCTCACATAAATTGGAAATAGAAGCATCTGACGTCACTTTAGGCTCCAGGGTGTCCCCTCCAGCGTTGCTTTAATAACTACTCCAGGGACGGTAGAAGAGAATATAATTGGCACCCCACGAAACTCGGGTCGGTTACACTGGAGAAAGATAGAAGTCGCATTTTATTTGCAGTGGTTGGTTGCCTGTGCCTTACCGTCGCTATCTTTGTTCTGTACTTTCAACCACAATGCGAAAAGAATATCGACGAATTTGAGACTTACTTATACACTAAAATATCGACGAATTTGAGACTTACTTATACACTAAAATATCGAAGAATTTGAGACTTACTTATACACTAAAATATCGACGAATTTGAGACTTACTTATACACTAAAATATCGACGAATTTGAGACTTACTTAAACAATAGAATATAGACGAATTTGAGACTTACTTATACACTAAAATATCGAAGAATTTGAGACTTACTTATACACTAAAATATCGACGATTTGAGACTTACTTATAAACACTAAAATATCGACGAATTTGGGAGACTTACTTAAAACAAAAAATAGCATATCGAAAACGAATTTGAGACTTAACTTATACACTAAAATATCGACGAATTTGAGACTTACTTATAGACACTAAAATATAAGACGGAATTTTGAGACTTACTTATACACTAAAATATCGACGAATTTGAGACTTACTTATACAATAGAATATCGACGAATTTGAGACTTCCTTATACAATAGAATATCGACGAATTTGAGACTTACTTATACACTAAAATATCGACGAATTTGACGAATTACTTATACAATATAATATCGACGAATTTGAGACTTGCAATAGAATATCGACGAATCTGATACTTACTTTACAATAGAATATCGATGTATTTGAGACTTATTTATACAATAGAATATCGACGAATTTGAGACTTATATACTTATACTAAAATATCGACGAATTTGAGACTTACTTATACACTAAAATATCGACGAATTTGAGACTTACTTATACACTAAAATATCGACGAATTTGAGACTTACTTATACAATAGAATATCGACGAATTTGAGACTTACTTATACACTAAAATATCGACGAATTTGAGACTTACTTATACACTAAAATATCGACGAATTTGAGACTTACTTATACACTAAAATATCGACGAATTTGAGACTTACTTATACACTAAAATATCGACGAATTTGAGACTTACTTATACACTAAAATATCGACGAATTTGAGACTTACTTAAACAATAGAATATCGACGAATTTGAGACTTACTTATACACTAAAATATCAAAGAATTTGAGACTTACTTATACACTAAAATATCGACGAATTTGAGACTTACTTATACACTAAAATATCGACGAATTTGAGACTTACTTAAACAATAGAATATCGACGAATTTGAGACTTACTTATACACTAAAATATCGACGAATTTGAGACTTACTTATACACTAAAATATCGACGAATTTGAGACTTACTTATACACTAAAATATCGACGAATTTGAGACTTACTTATACAATAGAATATCGACGAATTTGAGACTTCCTTATACAATAGAATATCGACGAATTTGAGACTTACTTATACAGTAAAATATCGACGAATTTGAGACTTACTTATACAATATAATATCGACGAATTTGAGACTTGCAATAGAATATCGACGAATCTGATACTTACTTACAATAGAATATCGATGAATTTGAGACTTATTTATACAATAGAATATCGATGAATTTGAGACTTATTTATACAATAGAATATCGACGAATTTGAGACTTACTTATACACTAAAATATCGATGAATTTGAGACTTATTTATACAATAGAATAGCGACGAATTTGAGACTTACAATAGAATATCAACGAATTTGAGACTTGCTTATAAAAGAAAGATCGACGAATTTTACTTACTTACAATAGAATATCAACGAATCTGAGATTAACTTACAATCGCAATCTTTATAAAGTAGTACTTTCAGTCACGATGCAAACATAATATCGACGACTTTACGACTTTAACATAAATTTTAAGATAATGGCGGAACTAGAGTTTATAAAATATTAATACTCCACTATGTAAATGTATATATAACCTATAAGTACCCCCCAAAAAACAATAACAAAAGAAACATACAAGCTCCAATCAATTTTTCGTTTTCCCTCTGCTACAATAAAGTAGATTTAAAAAGTAATTTATATTGTCCCCAACACATAAACCTGTAGGTCCGTAAGTAATCAATTGGTTCCTAGCCTCGTAAAAATATCTGATCCTTCGGGCCAGTCCTAGGATGGCTGTTAATCAGCTCAGTGGTCTGGTCAAACTAAGATATATACATAACTTATAGATAGATAGATACATGCATATTTGCTCGTTTAAGAACTATTTTATGTTAGCCATGAAAAATATCGTGTTCAAAAACTATTCTATCTTAGTCATAATATATATCTAATTCGATTTTAGATAAACACCTTTATACACCTATACGTATATACAGGCGTCCACACATGCAACAGAAAACGGTCCAAAAATAGCCATACACGTAAAGGCAAGAACAGCGATTCTTGACCTAAAGAAGCAGTACTCCGGCATCTTGAATGTGGCACGTGTCAGTGCCGCTGAGCCAAGCCATATCGCTCTAAAGGCATGACACTCATGACACCGTATTACGACAAGGGAATGTGGGCCTATTGACCCGCTCCGCGTGTGTCATCTGCGAGGGAATTTTTGCATAGTCAGCATCCGGCATCAAAATGTCTGTCTGTCTGTCTGTCTGTCTGTCGAGGATCACGAAGAAGAGAGGAAGGTGGGAATTCCTTACCCGTCTCGGGAATGCGCTGATGAATGTGCCTGTTTTAATCAGCAGTTTCACGTTTCTTTCTTAGAGAGATAAGAGAGAGAGAGAGAGAGAGAGAGAGAGAGAGAGAGAGAGAGAGAGAGAGAGAGAACTACTATTAGCGATAATGAACAATAGTTGTTCAATCGGCAGCAGTTTCTCCCTCTTTCGAGGGCACACAAACAATCTACCCCCAGCACAACAGACACAAAGATTCATTCACTTAGCAACTCATACTCTCAGGGCCAAAGCAATTTATGAATTTGCATGAAACCTTAACGACACCACAGCCGCTGGTGACTACGGCACCACAACAACTATGTAGAACTCAGCTACCAAGGGGGATGATAAGCGTATATAATTCAACCTTCCCTCTTGCTTTAGGCTTCAATATTCTCGTGGATAATTCGAAGGAATTATTTCTAACGTCCGTGGCAGGAGAAAATGCATGGAAAGAAATTCCAAGTTTAGGTCTGAGAATTGATTCAGGGTTGGGGTTCAATAAGTAACGCAACTCCCAGATTCATACGGTAGCAATACAAACTTTTAATAATAATTATAAAAATAATGAGACGGAAAATTATGATTTTTAATAAAAAAAAAATAACGAAGAAGAGAACTGTAGTAACAATAAGCAATAATGATAAAATCATAAGTTTAACAAAGGAAAATGTTCCTCCAGAACAGTGGTTACTGAATACTACTTCTGACTGCCTGACGAGAGAGAGAGAGAGAGAGAGAGAGAGAGAGAGAGAGAGAGAGAGAGAGAGAGAGCACTGAAAGGTAATCAATGCCGTTCATTTATTTAAAGCAAATACATCACCTTGAAATTTATGGTGATGTCCTATAACAGCAATTATCTTTTCTTCCCAATAAATCTCTGGACGACCCGACGTCAGTGGGGGGAAGGGGGTGGGAGGGGGCCAGACTGCCACTGAGCGATTACAAAACACAATTTTCTTCGCTTCACCCTCTCATTTGTCACTGATAATGAGAGTGTGAGCCAACACTGATTTCTTTTAATTAACAATAAACGATTCAAAAAGTTCTTTTTTTTTTTACTACATTTACTCTCTCTCTCTCTCTCTCTCTCTCTCTCTCTCTCTCTCTCTCTCTCTCTCTCTCTCTCTGCCTGATGGATATGTAAAATTTTATTGATTTTAAACTCATCAATACATTCTTCCTTTACCATTCTACCATTAAGTCTCTCTCTCTCTCTCTCTCTCTCTCTCTCTCTCTCTCTCTCTCTCTCTCTCTCTCTCTCTCTCATAATTTTAGAATATAAAAAAAATTATTTCCGGTATTTACTCTCTTCATTTTACCTTTGATATTCCTATCATTGTTATCACGCGAAGAAATTCATTTAAATCAATTCTTTCATAATGTTCTTACGATTAAAAATATATTTAAATATCGTTAGCACGTGTAAAAATATATTTGAAAAAGTTAGTTCATGTTGTTATCTCGCGTAGACATATATTTAAATACGTTATTTCATATCGTTATCACAAGCATAAATATATTTAAATACCTTATTTCGCTCCGTTATCATGCGTAGAATATTTAAATAAGCTATTTCATATCGTTACCATGCGTAAACATATATTTAAATAAGTTATTTCATATAATCTCGCAGAGAAATATATTTGAATAATTTATTTCATATCCATATCTTTATCACGCGTAGAAATATATTTAAATACGTTATTTCCTATCATTATGACGTGTAGAAATATATTTAAATACTTTGCTTCATATCGTTATCAGGAGTAGAAATATATTTAAATAACGTTCTCTCGTGTCGTTATCACAGGCAGAAATATATTGGAATAAAACACTTCATTTCGACATCACGCGTAGAAATATAATTTAATAAATATTTAATTTATCTTTACCGGAAATATAAAAGCACACTTTTACTATCCACATAATGGAAATGGTCGGCGTTAACTTAACGACAAAGAAATGAGGGAGTGAGACTTTGTTAAATTAACTTTTCAATCTTCCTTCGATCGATAAAACCATTAGTTTCGTCGACAATTTATCATCTATATAGATTTTTGGGGTCACTTTCAAATCATCTGATGCGTACCATATTTACAACACCTTTCTGCGCAACTGAGTTTTCTGTACAGCCGCTACAGCGGTATAATGCTGCATGACCCACGGCCCATGAAACTTGAACCACCACCCGGTGGTGGCCTGTCCTATTATCTTATTAATAAGATCAAAACTACTGGGGCTAGAGGGCTGCAATTTGGTACGCTTGATGATTGGAGGGCGGATAATCAACATAGCAAGTTGCAGTTTTCAAGATCAAAGGGCGGACAGGAAAAGCGCGGACGGACAAACAAAAACCAAGCATAATAGTTTTCTTTTACAGAAAACTAATAAAAAGTGTGATCTTTCTACCTTTTCCTATTTTATGACGTATATTCTAATACGTACTTACCATACAGTAAAAGAATCTGGTTGCTACCAAAGATGCCATAATTGTATATGTTTTAATTAACAGTTAAGACTTGCGGCTATAGTAGAATCACATCAACCGTGCATCCGATGTCTAGGCCAGCTCCTTACGACGCTCCTGATTGACTGTTGATTAGCCAGTCACAGGGCTGGAAACTCTCTGTCTCTCTCTCGAGAGTTCACATAGGCAGGATGTATGTTCCACATCTCCTGAGGGATGCGTCTTTCAAAAGTATCCCTCAGGAGAGGTGGAATATACATCCTGCCTATGTGAACTCTCGAGAGAGACTGTGAGTTTCCAGCCCCTGTGATTGGCTTACCAACAGCCAATCAGGAGCGTTGTAAGGGATTGGCCTAGACGTCAAATGCACGGCTGATGTGAATCTACTATAGTTCCTCCGATATACTTTGCTGGTAAAACACGCTACATAAAATGACTAAGTAAACTCACTAAAAACTGCTTCTTGTAATTAGGCGATCGATGATTCCATTAAAAAAAAAAAAAAAAAAAACACCCACGCACCTAGAAGATCCATCATCCTTTTATTCAGCACCACACCCAGTTTTTTAACATTTTTGCCTCCATGACTGCGAGGTAAACAAACACACACGCACACAAACATACGCAGAATATGCGAACAAACACACATGCACAATGTAAGTTTTTATACAAGCGGTTCGCATCTAATCCGACAGTTAAAGGATGAAGGCGGTAGTGAATAATATTCTCTCTCTCTCTCTCTCTCTCTCTCTCTCTCTCTCTCTCTCTCTCTCTCTGTATATATATATATATATATAACGTATATATATATATATATATATATATATATATATATATATATACAATTATAATTATATAATATATATAATAAATATATACATACTTATTATATTATTAGATATATATATATATATACATATACATAAGTGTGTATAAGTCACAGAGCTACACAGTGGCATCTCCAGACACTGATACATACACCTAGTGCAATGGCTGTATAAGGCTGACTGAAGGCTTTGACGCCTGAGCTAGCTTCCTCCCGGCATATTAATAAGTAACTACACGCGAAGCGAGAGCAGCTATTCACTTTATCACCAAGTCCAAATATCTACTATATATATATGTATATATATATATATATATATATATTATATATATATATACACACGAAACTGTAATAGCCACAATACTTGTCACTACAAAGCCTCGAGATCCAACTTCAAGGAAATATGAAGAAATCATGATGTCCGGTGGTGGGAAACGAATCAGCGATACCTAATCTCCTGATAAATACTTCTCTTCGAGTTCTCTATTTCAACATAATGTGCCAACTATTTGGCGGACGTCTGCTTTTCATTCAATTAGTTTTATAGGCTTGTTCCATAAAAATATTTGCCCAATTTGGATAACAATAGCAAAAGTAATACGGCAAACCCCGAAAATATAACTGTTTGAAAGAGAGAGAGCGAGAGAGAGAGTGATGGCAGCTCTCTCGAGAGAAGTGTTTGATCGTCTATATTATTCAGTAGTCCATAGACAAAACGCAAGAGCGTTGACAGCATCCTGTAGGCAAGAAATCCTGCAAGCAGAAACTACTAAGAGAGAGAGAGAGAGAGAGAGAGAGACTCGTACAATGAAGAAAGGCAATTATGTCCTTAAAATTCTTGAGGTATTTAGCTAGCTTTGCAAATGGTTTATAGGATATTAAACTATTACTATGAACTATGCGAGGTTTACAAATATTCATTACGGCCAAATATAAGTATAGAAAATATTATCCGTTGGAGTTTGAGCACAATGTCAAGTACACACACATACATACACAACACACACACACATTAGATATATATATATATATATATATATATATCTTATATAATATATATATATATATATATTATATATATATGCGCATTTGTGTATTTTCTTAATTTCATTGTAGCACCACCATAAAAAAAAAAAAAAAAAAAAAAACTTTATTGGCCTAAACGTTATTCAATACGCATTTCTTCCCCAAAATAGTAATTTCCATTCAATCAGTAATACTGTAATGGATTATGGCCCAACCATTATCCCAAAAACAAATCCATTAGTGCACAAAATAAATAAAAAATTCACTTAAAAATAAAAAAAAATATATATAAAATCCATCTCGGCAATCTACTTTTATATCACAGAAAAACATACAATCCCTTTATCCAGTGAATCAGAGTACTTGAAAAAAAAAAATAAATAAATAAAAAAAAAAAAAAAAAAAAAGGTCCTCCCAAAAAATTCTTTCCGGACGCTCGAACCGAACAAATCCGCTTATTTGGCAGTTACTCAAAAACGGCGCGGGCGAAATTTATCTTCCAGTGATCCAGTAATTCGGGAGGTATTCTCGTTCCCACGAGACCCCTGGATCAACTCTCCTTCGCTTTTCAATTAACTGGAATTCAGTGGACGATGCTGTAACGCGAAACGTATGAGACTGGGCTTACTATTTTTATATTCGGCCATATTTCTGCCTTTTTTTTATTTTTTATTTCATTTGGGTATTTATTCACCAATCTCTCCCTCTTTCTTCCTCTCTCGTTTTCTATTCTTTTCTTTTTTGCTTCATATTCTTACCTCTCTCTTATTTCCTTGATATTCTCTCTCTCCTCTCTCTCTCTCTCTCTCTCTCTCTCTCTCTCTCTCTCTCTCTCTCTCGTTTTCTATTTCTTCACTATTTGCTTCATTATTCTCCCTCTCTCTTATTTGCTTATATATTCTCTATCTCTGTCTCTGTCTCTGTCTCTCTCTCTTATTTGGGAACTTATTCTCTCTCTCTCTCTCTCTCTCTCTCTCTCTCTCTCTCTCTCTCTCTCTCTCTCTCGTTTTCGATTTCTTCTCTATTTGCTTAATTATTCTCCCTCTCTCTTATTTGGTTATATATTCTCTCTCTCTCTCTCTCTCTCTCTCTCTCTCTCTCTCTCTCTCTCTCTCTCTCTCTTTCGATTTCTTCTGTATTTACTTAATTATTGTCCCTCTCTCTTATTTCTTAACATACTCTCTTGTATCTCCTTGTAACTCTCTCTCTTATTTGCGAACTTATTCTCTCCCTATTTGCCTATATATTCTCTCTCTCTCTCTCTCTCTCTCTCTCTCTCTCTCTCGAACTTTATGCAAACCACCACTTTAAACACAAACAAACCACAAACGGCATTTTTTTTTCTCACAAGCGTCAGCCTGAATGATCTGTCTCTTAATAAGACAGTGGATAACTCCTTTGGAAACATTACTTAAAAACAACAAAGAAAATAACTCACGCCTTATCATCTGTGTCAAGAAACAGTCAATCAAACTTATATAATGAATCATATTCACCTGGTCAGCGATGCAACTGCAAGGTTTTTCTGAAGTAGCAACCGAGATTTCACTCACCTGCAAAGAATAAAATGGATGCAAATTAGCAAAAGGTACAATTGAACAAGGCGTGATCCGACCTCCAGCTGACTCGGAGAGCGTCATAAATTCTATGGTCAAATAGCGCCTTGTTTCGCCGACGAAAATTAAAATAAATAAGCTATATATTATTAGTAATAATTGTTCTGTACTGTTTAACATGCACATTATTTATTTTTTACACTTTCATCCTGAAAAATAAATATCCTATCCTAAAATTCATGTATCTTTATTTCAAGGCGAAACACCTTTTTCAGACCGTTTTAGACTTTCCCATAGGGTTTTCCTAACCGCCCCCAACAACAACAACCTAGTAGTTTGTAGGCTCACTCCCCGAGTAAGCGAAAACATTACTGGGAAGCATATAGACGTGCTTTAAGAATAAGTTATTCTTCATTCAGTCCATTTTCGGAGATTGATTTTTTTTAGATATTTCAAAGGTATTTGCCGTTTCCTGAGAACGATCTTGATAATAAAAAACATTCCTTTAAAAAATTCAGTTTTATTTCATACTTGAGGAAAAAATATTGAATACAATTTAATTATACAATTATTTTTTAAGTGGAGAAACAATATACATAATCGTCAGAGCCTGATAAATAGGAAAAAAAAAACTTAGTTCATTAGAGAAAATATAAAATCCCAGACTCAATAACTAAGCTTATAAGATTCCTACGCCATGCCTTCCCCCCCAAAACCCGCCCCCCCACCCCTCCGGCAATTTAGGCAGCCCTGAAGACTGAATATGCCTACCAGGGTAGGATTAACGACATCCGAAATTAAAACTTTACAATACCGACGAGCCTACGAGATTTAAAAAAAAAAAAAAAACAAAAAAAAAAAAAAAAAAAAAAAAAAAAAACATACAAAAGATAAATAAACAAATAAAAAAACACCAGAAAAAAATTAATAATAATGAAAACTCTCTAAAGGACGGACAATGATGACATTATTAAAGCAAGATGTATATGTTCCACTATCCACGACACCATTATTTTCGAATTATATTCGTTGGGCTTCCTGAACACAACAACGCCTAAAAACAACAATACAAACAAAAGCGACCGTAATAAGGGATAATTTTCCTTTCGGGTTCATCATCCTTCGAGAATCAGTCTGTGCTGGCATAAGGCTAACAACACCAGTAAACAACCACACTAGAAAGTACAACAACCAAAGCTATCTGAACAAGGGACGATTTTAATTTCTCGTTCATCAACAGAAGAGCATCAAGCCTGTGCTGGCATAAGGCCTGCGTCACTTAAGAACAACAACAATAACAGAAACAACAACAACAAAAACAACAACGTCGGCAAGAGCGACCTGAACTAGGGGCAATTTCCATACGGCCTTATCAACATACGGACATCAGCCTGTATTGGCATAAGGCCAACACCACCTAAAAACAACAAACAATAACGATACAACAACATCATAAAAAAACAACAATGTCGACCAGAGCGACCTGAAATAGAGGGCAATTTTCCATACGGCCTTATCAACATACGGACATCAACATGCCCTGGAAACAACAACGGCCAAAACAACAGCAGCAGCCAAAGCGAATTGAAGAAGGGAAAATTTCATAGGAGCATCAGCCTATTCTGGAAAAAAAAAACGACAACACTACAACAACTACAACTACAACAACAACAACAACAACAACAACACCGACCAAATCGACCTGACAAGAGGGTCGTTTCCACGGCCGTGGCGATATATATTCCAAAAAGGATGAGACGGAACAACAATAGCTAGTTAGTCAGCCTTTTGAGGAAGGGAGTGGTATAGAGGTGGCTAGAACCGCGGCAAAGGCAGTTATGCGAGAAATGGCACTATTAAACTGGCACCATTAAAATGGATCCATTAATGGCACAACATCCGGTATGAGAGAGAGAGAGAGGAGAGAGAGAGAGAGAGAGAGAGAGGAGACGAGAGATGAGAGAGAGAGAGAGGGGAAAAAATAAAAATGGCTGGGTAAGAAAAAGCCTCGCTACAATTACCTGCTGCACCCACGCATTACTTAGAGAGAGAGAGAGAGCAGAGAGAGAGAGACCTTGAGAGGGGTGAGAAGAGAGAGAAGAGGAGAGAGACCCTTACCTTACAGACCTTACATCTTGTTCGGGGTTGCCCAGGTCCCTCAGTGTGAGGCACCTCTAATGTCTACCAGAGAGTTGCTAGTACATCTTCCGGTATATTTTGCATCTTCCAATCTTGGATGGTCTGGGATGCAGTTTAGATATTTGTCGAGCTTATTCTTAAACACATCTACGCTCACTCCTGATATATTCCTCAGATGAGCTGGCAACGCATTGAATAGACGCTGCATTATCGATGCTGGTGCGTAGTGGATTAATGTCCTGTGTGCTTTCCTTTTTTTTATTTTTTCCTGGTATAGTTTTGGGCACTATTAATCTACCCCTCTGCTTGCTCTTTCTGATATTTTTTAGTTCCATGATATTTTCTGCTATTCCTTTCATCTGTTTCCATGCCTGAATTATCATGTAGCGTTCTCTTCTCCTTTCTAGACTATATAATTTAAGAAATTTGTAGTCTTTCCCAGTAGTCTAGGTCCTTAACTTCTTCTATTCTAGCTGTAAAGGACCTTTGTACACTCTCTATTTGTGCAATATCCTTTTGATAGTGTGGGTACCATATCATATTGCAATATTCAAGTGGACTACGAACATATGTTTTATAAAGCATAATCATGTGTTCAGCTTTTCTTGTTTTGAAGTGCCGTAACAACATTTCCATTTTTGCTTACATTTTGCCAACAGAGTTGCTATTTGATCATTGCATAACTGTTCCTATTCATCATCACACCAAGGTCTTTAACTGCTTCCTTATTTGTGATGGTCTCATTATTAGGTCCCTTATATGCATATAGCTTGCTTTCTCTGTCTCCATAATTTATTGATTCAAATTTATCAGAGTTAAATACCATCCTATTTACCTCTGCCCAATCTATACTTTGTTAAGGTCTCTTTGTAGAGCGTTCCTATCTTCATCACAAGTAATTTCTCTACTTATTCTTGTGTCATCTGCGAAACTACTCACTACCGAATCCTTCACATTATTGTCTATGTCTTCAATCATAATAACAAACAGTATTGCAGCTAACACCGTACCTTGCGGCACACCGGATATTACCTTGACTTCATCGATTTCTCGTCGTTTGCAATAACTATCTGTTTTTTCTGTTGTGTAAAAATTCTTTTAACCATCTTCCTACTTTATCCACGATATTGTGTTTTCTAATTTTCTTCGCTAATATATATTATGGTCTACTTTATCAAAAGCTTTTGCAAAGTCTAAATAAACCAAATCTGGTCTGTTTCATTTCGCTTTTCATATTTTTGAATATGTTCTCACGGTGGACTAACAGTTGGGTTTGTGTACTTTTTCCGGGTACGAAACCATGTTGTCCTTTATTTAAACAAATTATTTTTTTATTAAATGTTTCATAATATTTTTCTTCATTACCCTTTCATACACTTGCATAATATGTGATGTTAGACCTCACAGGCCTATAAATTACTTGCCTCTAGTCTTGATCCACTTTTGAAAGTAGGGGTAATATATGCTAATTTGTGCTCATCATAAATCTTGCCTGTATCTACACTTTGTCTTAATAATATTGCAAGTGGCTTTGCGATAGAATGAACTACTTTCTTTAACAAAATAGCAGGAATTCCATCAGGCCCTGTAGCAGCTCCAGTTTTTAATTTCATTAATAGCCTGCACAATATCAGCTTCATTAATATCGATGTCAGCTAAATATTCACTATTTTCACCCCTTTACTTCTATATCATTATCTTCATTATCTATTCTGGGTGTGAATTCTCTCTTATATCGTTCTGCCAGTATGTTGCAAATTTCCTTTTTTTCATTCGTTAATCTCCCTCAATCTCAGAGGGCCTATTTCTATTCTTCTTTTATTCATCTTCTTCGAATATGAGTATAATAGCTTGGGGTTTTGCTTGATATTTAATAGGGTTTTTTTTCTTCCAAGTCCCATTTTCATTTTCTTTTGATTGTATAATCTTTTGTTCTGCATTTTCTATCTTACTTTTTAGTTCTATAACTTTCCATGCATTTTTTTCTTTTGCAAGACCTTTTTTCCACTTTCTGATTTTCTGGAACAAGATCCTTCTGTCTCTTGGTATGCATGAATGATGTTTACTTTTCTTCTTCGGTATATATTTTTTTTTCCACTATTTTCTCCAATATATAATATCTCCGTATTTACCCTTATGTCATCACTTACGAAAATGTTATCCCAATCTTTGTTTAATTCTTCAGTAATTTCTGACCATTTTATATTTTTAACTGTAGAAAGTTGTAATTTTCCATATCCTTCCCACTTTTTCATTTCTTGCTTATCTCTATTTTCACTTGCTTTGGAATGAACTGTTAATTCTATGACATTATGGTCTGAAATATTCGCATTATAAACTATTATTTTCTTTAACATAATTCATCTCGTTCACAAATACTAGGTCTAAAGTATTTTCCTTTCTTGTTGGCAGGTGATTTATTTGTTGAATGTTGTATTCTAGTAGATATCTAATAGCTTTTCAAATTGCCTCTTATCTTCTGCACTACTATTTACTCTCTTTTTTATATGTATAAGTACAACCACAATCTCCTATTCGTTCTTTCCATTCTACGAAAGGAAAGTTGAAGTCACAAGATAGGAGAATAGTCCAGTCCTTGTGATTTCTACATATATCATCCAAATTTTTCAATTATTAAGTCAACTCTTTAGTATTAGAGGATCTATATATTACTATGTTCATCAATTTTTCAGATTCAAATTCTAACGCTATTAGTTCACATTCTGAGTTACTATATTTCTCATATATTTTTCCTTGTTTTTTTGTCTTTCCCATATATTGCGGTTCCCCCTTGATTCCTATTTTTTCTATCTGATCTATAAGTTTGGAACCCTTTTTATTTGATCATCATTCCCAGTCTCTTGGGAATACCAGGTTTCACTTATATTCATTATATCTATTTCTTTTCATTTTGGTTAGTTCTTCTAAGTACTCTATTTTTGTCTTTTTGAGTTTACTGTAACTAAAAACCTGCGCATTCATCACTATGATGGTTTGCGTGTTTTCTCCTTCATTTAATATTGGTAGTAATAAGGATTTTCCCATGTCTCTTTCCTGTTCTGGTATGTTGTTCTTTTTTTCATTTCCAGAAATTCTGACATTAAAAAATCCAACTTTTCCATAAGATTTGATCTTCCTTCATCATAATTATTCATTTTGTGTCTGAATCTGCAATTTTCTCCGTTTCTGCAATATCCTCTTGCATAATAAATACAGTTATTATCTCTTGAGTAGAATTTCGGAGCTGATGCTTTGAAATTTTTTGCTGACACCTCTGAACATATCTCATTGGTGGTTTTGCTTTTCTCTTTACCATGATATTCTTGATTTCTCTCTTTATTGTTTCTTTCTTATTTTGGATTTTATACTTGGTTGGTTATTTATTTGATTATGATTCATGGCTACAGGGTGCATATATTTGCATTTTTTGTCGAACTTACATTCCTTTTCCTTCTTTTAGGTTTTTACATATTTTTGGATGCAGATCTCTGCAATCATCCCCATATCCATCTAAGTATGCACATTTACCATATATTTCATAGTTTTGACATATCTTTAGGATGTTTGTAGTAACATCTTTCTCCAAATCTGCAATTCCCTCTTTTCAAAAGGTTGCAGATTTTGTCTTTCTTGTCTATTTTTTCTTCTTTCCCGTCATTGTATAGATCTGGGTAGAGCCTCTTCGGATTTGCTTTTCTGTTGTCATATCGTAATTTATTTCTTCGTAGGTATGCTGCTTTATTGCCTCATATGTAGTATCAATGAGTATCTCTGCATCCATACTTATCTTGTTCTTTGTTTTCCTTATTTTTTCTGTCATTTCATTTTTGTTACTTCTCTTCCGTTTTCCTCTTCTTCTTTTTCTTTCTTCTTCTTCCTCTTCTCTTCTTCTTCATCCTCAACTATTTGTACATTCAATCTTGATTTAATAACATTGTCTATCCATGATAGACATGTTGAACAAAAAATTCTTGTATCTTTTCTCAAATCTTGTATTACCTCAGCACACTGTGGATGGGTCGGAATGTTGCATGCAGACATTTTCTGATTAGTTTTGTGGATTGACTATGCTACCAAACCTTACACAGTTTTTGCATGCTTTTGGCATTCTTTTTCCTAATGCATCAATTAGGATATTCACAAGATTCACCTTATTCATTTTCTTTGTCGGGTGGAATATGTTGGTTTATGTATATTTTTCTTATGAGTCTCTTGACCACTTGGATTTTATTTGGAACTTCTTCAATTATTTTCAAGATGTTTTCATTAGATTTGTTCCAGTTTGAAGGATTATATCCTTCTAATATATCTATGAATGCTTTTGTATCTTTTTGGTTAGGACTGTTGCTGATTTCATAGATGAGAAATGCCAGTTCCCTTCCTGCTACCTCATCGTATTGCGAATCTGCTAGACACGCCAAATTACGCCACCTCTTCCCGCAGTTTGGAACTTACTGCCATCTTGTTCTGATTTATAGTATTACACTTGATAAACTAACTTAGAAGACGCTTTATCCTACTATTTTCACACTAATCTTATCACCGATAGTTCACGAACACTTCTAGATATTTCTCAAATTCTAGTCGTATGTTAAACTTGTGATATCTGTTGATTAATCTGACTTCACGCGGGTACGACTCACCAAGCAAGAGAGAGAAAGAGAGAGAGAGAGTCGCGGAAGATGATTGGTTTAAATGTTGCATAACGTAATTCTTTCTGAGAAACAGAGTGAGCGAGTCCCAGAAAGCAATGATTTTTTAATGGATCACAAAATGAGAGAGAGAGAGAGAGAGAGAGAGAGAGAGAGAGAGAGAGAGAGAGAGAGTTGCGGCAGATAATATTTTGAAATTTTAAATGGCAGAGCCATTACGTTGTGTGTGTGAGAGGATAGAGAGAGAGAGAAGAGGAGAGAGAGAGAGAGAGAGAGAGAGAGAATTTTATTTCTGAAAGCTTTAATGTGCTATACATAATCGCCGTGGCTTCATTTATTTGTTTTTTATATGTTCATCTAAAGGACATACTTCCTATATTCGACCCATGTTGGTATTGTAGATGAAAAATGAGAGAGAGAGAGAGAGAGAGAGAGAGAGAGAGAGGGAGCGAGAGAGAAACAGGACAAAGAAGATGGTCTGACTCTCATGCTAACCCTGAAATAAGAATGTATCAGCAAAGCCAAGAGAAGAATCGATTAAAATCAATTTTCCAAATCGGGAGTATAATTCAAACACTTCATAAAAAACAGAAAACAAAAAGAAATCTGTAAAACCACTTACAAATTAAATACAATGAGAAAATAACCAATAATATATACTCGCTACACTTGCGGTGGAAACTTAACACTTAACGAGGTATAATAAAAAAAGTAATAATAATAAAAAAAGACGTAATAAAAAAAGATATATATTAGTACAATAAGAAATAATTAGGAGATAATTCTTTCATGAAAAATTGCTTCTGAGTACGACTGCAATCACGATGATGAGAGGCTTGCACGCAAGCAAGCAAGCACTCTTCATGCAACGTGCATCTTCAGTCTAATCCTTTAATATCACCCTGATTAATAATAAAACAAAGAGCATCAAATAATAAAGGAAACTGAACGTTAAAGACGTCAGAGAGAGAGAGAGAGAGAGAGAGAGAGAGAGAGAGAGAGAGAGAGAGAGAGAGAGAGAGAGAGAGAGAGAGAGAGAGAGAGAGAATTCTCTAAATTTATATGAACACAAAATCACATTGGAAAGGACACTGAATTATAAAGATGAGAGAGAGAGAATTCTCCAAAATCAACAAACTGACGGTAAGTGATACGGAATAAATCAATAACATTCTCCAAACCAAGATATAAAAAACCAAACACCAAGAAAGAAAAACCAACATAAAAATTAACGATAATAACAGCACAAATTCGTCAAATTAAAACCGCAATAACAAATAAAGGATGAAACAAAACGTTGAAAAGACGACCCAACCGACCACCCGACAGAGAGAAAGAAAGACGACCGGAAGAAATAAATCATAAATCTTCCAAACCATCGCTACGGAACAAAGAGACGTTTCCTGGAACGCTGGACGAACCTATTACGTCAATATCCTTCTCCATTTTTGACGGAACAACGGAGACGCTGAGAGGTGAGGTAACAGTTCATGTGGAATATAAGATAACCTTCACGGAGATAGACTTCTAATATAATAATAAATAAAAGAAATGAATAATTAAAAAATAAATAAATATAACATAAGCTAACCTTAACGGAGATAGACGTCTCATATAAAACAATTGATAAACTAAAGTAAACCAATAAATTACAAATAATTAATAAAAGCTCAACTTCACGAAGACTGACGTCCAAAAAAATTAATAAATATATTAAAAAATAAACAAATAAAATGATAATGGCAGCCTTAAGAAAACTAATCGTAAAATATATCAAATACAATTATATATGGAAAATTATTATTGAGTATTCTTCAAACAATGCTATGGCGAACAGTTAAAAAAAATAATTAAATAAAATGGAAATGGAAATGGCAACCTTAAGAAAATAATTTTAAAATATATCAACCATAAGTATACATATAAAATGAATATAAAATGAATATGTTTATTAACCAGAAAGTGATATACTTAAAATGGTAATCATGTAAAATTGGTATAACGTAATTCACCAAAATCAAATATAAATATTAATTTACATTCGTCAAACAAAAGATATCATACCAAACAGAAAACCAACATGAAAATCGTAACCATGAAACAATAAATGATGAAAATGGAAATATAATGATATCCATCAACACAATTTTTTTAAAAAATCATTGATACATCCAACACTTAGATTTAACACAAAATTGGATAGCATCCAAAAAGGAAAAATATATCAAGACAGATGGAGAAGAAAAAGTTGGTCTCACATAAAAAGCATAAAAATTAGCAAGACATTCAATTAAATCTAAAAAATAAATATCCATTAAATAAATAAAAATAAAAGACACCCCTCCAAGGTTCAACTGTAACAAATGGCACAAAAGCAAGCTCGAGTATCCACTGGGAAATTACAAAAACGAACTGCCTACATAAGAGAGAGAGAGAGAGAGAGAGAGAGAGAGAGAGAGAGAGAGAGAGAGAGAGAGAGCTACGAATCATTAAATAACAAATAAATCTTAAAACTTATATGTCAAAACACCGGTGGGCCTGTCTAATGGATTTTGTATTCGTCATGTTTAGAAACTGAAGGGTATCATACATAAACATTAACATTAAACAGAGTAGGGGTATGTATGTATGTATGTATGTACTTTTGTCAATATTAGGCCGTTTACCGTACCAATTATTGGGACTGTGTGTGTGTGTAAAAGATCAGTATTGGGGGTGGGGGTAGTTTGACATAGATTCTACATAAAGAAGATACATTTGTCTATAAGAATTGTAAAATATGTTAGTAAAGAAACCACCGTTAGAGGGAAATACTTCTTAGCGAGGAAAACATCCGTATGTCCTGTACATATATTGTATATACTTTCGTTAAAGTAAAGTGCCATAGAAAAAAATGATTGACGTAGTATGTTACAAGAATTAATCTTGAGCAAAAAGAAACCATTACAAAGTAAAATAATAATTAAACCTAGCGGTTTAAAAAGAGGTAATTATCTAACCGGAAAAACTTAAGAGAGAAAAATTCTGATAAAATATGTAAATGTTTAATGTTCCAAATAACACTACATTTAAACATAGCAACAACACTGGTCATTCTAAAGGCTGTGGTAATCCCTCGAGTTTTTTTTTTTTTCAGTTCTTATCCTTCCCGTAGAAAGTTCAAACAAAAAGGCTTAAATGAAAGGATACCTACACTAACCGAGTCTGACAATCCAATTTCCAGAGGACTAACTAAAAGGCAACGTGTCGACGGTTTCTTAAACCTATTCCTTTATGACCAAAAAAAAAAAAAAAAAAAAAAAAACCCCCCCCCCCCCCCCCCCCCCCCCCCAAAAAAAAAAAAAAAAAAAAAAAGTCTTCCCATCCTGTTATTTTTTCTTAATCACGTTGTAAATAATTTACATGTAAGGTAAACCCTAACTATTATCAACTTTTACCAGCTTGCATAGACATAAGAGTGCTGATTTTCGCAGTCGTCTCGGTTGCTTGGGTGGCCCGAGTCCAGAGAACCATACCGGGCATTGTTTTTTGTTTGTTTGTTTGTATGGTGTTTTTACGTTGCATGGAACCAGTGGTTATTCAGCAACGGGACCAACGGCTTTACGTGACTTCCGAACCACGTCGAGAGTGAACTTCTATCACCAGAAATACACATCTCTCACTCCTCAATGGAATGGCCGAGAATCGAACCCGCGGCCACCGAGGCGAGAAGCAAACACCAAACCAACCACGCCACTGAGGCGCTACCATACCGGGCATCTTTACTTCCTTTTGTACCTTACCACACTTACATCCGTGATAACAGCATATTTATGTATTCTCAGATTTTTTTTTTTTTTTTTTTTTTTTTTTTTTAAGGGGGAGTCATCATTGTCCAAATGAAATCTGGTCATGATAATATGGCGTAAATGATCTCAAAAGTAATACTGGACGTTCGAGAATAATATTTTCTGTGTACATATTACAAGCTATTGTTTGAATTTCTAAGTCTCTAAGTCTAGTCTGTAACAAGGGACAATATTAATTTTATGATTAATTACGCATATCAGAAAAAAATCTTCGGAACTATCTGTTTATCAATTAGTAAACTATATTAATTTTATAATTAATTACGTATTTCGCAACAACAAAAATCTTCGGAACTACCTGTTTATTAATCGGTAGACTATACAATTTTATAATTAATTACGCATCACGTAAAAAAATCTTCGGAACTATCTGTGTATCAATTAGCAAACTATCTTGTTAATTAAATAGGAACCACCTACTAATTTCTAGTGTCAACTAAGATCCGCTTCTGTTCGGGCTTATATAAATATTTATAAACGCCTCTAGTTTTTATAAGTATTAATATAAATGCATCTAGTTTATTTATGTCTCCTATAAATCGACTAGAAAATCTTACTACTCCACTGCCATTAAGGCACCTCAATCTTTTTGAAGAGTTTTTATCACGCTGCCCAATATACTCAAAAGCCATTATAACGTCATTTACAACACGATCTCAGGTAGGTATTTTTACAAGTACATAATAATTAACCACTTGCTGTTTTACATCTTTTTTTTTGTATGACATAAATCGGGTTGTAGTTACAAGATCAATATTCCAGGACACGCAATTTTATTTCCAGTCCTTTGTTCCAGGTCCTTCCCTATTATGTGGGCAAAAAAAAAAAAAAAAAAAACAAAAAAAAAAAAAAAATAAATAAATAAATAAATAAAAAATAAAAGTTTCATAATTGTACGGAATTATCAGGTCATTCATTACTCACACACCTATCAAGTGTGTCGATGTATCTTAACTAAATTTGTGTGATGATTAAGCTCTACATAAACGAGTAAGAAAACAACGGTCTGTAGTATGTATGTATGTGTGCGTACATTTATATATATATATATATATATATATATATATATATATATATATATATATATATATATATATACAAACACACAATTGTGTAAGTAGGGGAGAGAGCATTCACATGCGCAAACATAAAACACATTTAAAATTCTAAATAACATCAAGGATGTTATTCAAAGAAAACTCATAATCACATGAGTCAAATCCACAGTAGTGCGTCTGTTTTTGTTATTTAAAATATATACACCAGAAAGCTTTCCATGACCTGCTTTTTGCTGTATATTATTTTAAATAAAACCAAACACGCATACTACTGTGGATTTATTTTCCCAAATATGATATTTTTCATATATTTACTCATTATTCAAATCTCCTTTCCTTATGTATAATAACAGAAAGTGAACAAAACGCAGTAATTAAGCACCTCCCAGTAACCTACCGGAAACGGAAATTACATATCACCATGGCATATAATCAAGAGTTGCATAAAAACATACGCAAGTGTTGCTGCAACAATCTACAAAAATTTATCCACCCCCGACGTCATAAGAACAACAACAACAACAACAATAATAATAATGGAGAAACAAATCCACAGTTATGTGAATGTACATATATTTACATTTAAACAGATTCAAAAGGGGGGAGGGGCCGAACAGACTCCGAAATCTATATAATAATAATAATAATAATAATAATAATAATAATAATAATAATAATAATAATAATAATAATAATAATAATAATAATAATAATAATAATAATGGAGAAACAAATCCAGTTATGTGAATGTACATATATTTAAATTTAAACAGATTGAAAAGGGGAGGAACCGAGGATGGTACAATATCGTATGCAAAACTCTAAATAAACGAGATAATAATAATAATAATAATAATAATAATAATAATAATAATAATAATAATAATAATAATAATAAGAATAATAATAATAATAATAATAATAAGAGATGGACTCCTAAGAGGTATAATGCAAACCGTACCCCCAAACTATAAAAACCACCCAGTCGACTAGGATGACTGTGAAAAGGGGGAAATAATAATAATAATAATAATAATAATAATAATAATAATAATAATAATAATAATAATAATAATAATAATAATAATAATAATGATGCTTCAATTGAAAACAGGATGAAAAATCGCTCATCCTCAAAACCAAACTTTAGACGTTTCACATAAAAAGAAAAACTTAATAAAATATAAATACTAGACAATGATAACACTTTGCAGATTAACAGCGAGACGGAACGAACTATGAAGGTATCCTCCTAAAGAGGTGTTAAAAAAAAAAAAAAAAAAAAACACACAGGCCGGAAATGAATTACGTGAAATTTCCAATATCCAATAACCCTGAGTGACACTTTCAGGTTGCTTTATCTCATTAATATATGCATCGACCACAAGCTGCTGGAGAGAGAGAGAGAGAGAGAGAGAGAGAGAGAGAGAGAGAGAGAGAGAGAGAGAGAGGCTGGGGGGTCGAAAGGGGTTACCGCAAAAACACAGAAGACAGATCACTTCCACCGGAAGAACCTGCCTGCGGTGGTGGTGTCTTTTCTTTTGAGACAGAAAGAGAGAAAGAGAAAGAAAGAGAGAGAAAGAGAGAGTGAGACACACAATGAAGCCTCCCAAAAACTGTTATTATCAGCAATAACCATCCCGGGCGAAAGCTTCCCCCCCACCCTCTTCCCACCACCACCACCCCCAAAAGAGCCGCTCTATTGAAGTGAAAAAAAAGGAAAAAAAAAAATTCTTGGGATTTTCGTCATCTTTGCGATTGTCAAGCCGCTTCTAGTTGACGAGGAGAGAGAGAGAGAGAGAGAGAGAGAGAGAGAGAGAGAGGAGAAGAAGAAGAAGAGGTGGAGGCGGAAGAGGGAACTCCGATATTAATGAAAATGCCGATGATAACGATGTCTGATAACGGAAATCTCAAAGGGGAATAAAAAAAAAAGGGAAAACACATTTCGTTCTCACTTACACCAGTTTCCTCAAGACAGCTTCTCCTCTGCTCTTGGAGACATTCTCCTGAATCAGCTTGAGAACTTACAAAAACTAATGACGAAAAGAAATGAGAATTACAAAGATTATTACAGAACCAAACATAAGTTTGCTGAAATAATTGCACCCTTGAAGATGAATAGCCCTTTATAAAGTTATATAAGCACATATTAACAATGCTGATTAACCAATTATTTAACCTCATAAGCTCTCCAACGTGGTTTTAAAAGGAAGACAAAAATACATATTACTATAATACTGTTTAATATTTACGCAAGGTTCAAGACGCAATCAATAACGCGATATCGAATACCTGACTAATTACCCAAACCATGACTCACTTTGTAGGCCTCATCACGCAAGCAATGCATGAATGCTAAGATTGCAAAATCAGTGCACAGAGAGAGAGAGAGAGAGAGAAGAGAGAGAGAGGAGGAGAGAGAGAGAGAGCGAGAGAAGAGAGAGAGAGAACCCTTCCATTGAATCCATAAAGGAGAGAGAGAGAAACTTTTAAAGGTAAATTCAACAGGAAAACAAAAATAAAAGCAAAAACCTCTAAATATAATCAATTCTTCTTTTCGATTAATTTATAGAGAGAGAGAGAGAGAGAGAGAGAGAGAGAGAGAGAGAGAGAGAGTTTTGAAAGCGAATCCCAGGCCTTCAGCAGGAGAACAAAGGTAAGCTCCACTAAGCGTGTTCCTTCTCATTTTCAAGAGAGAGAGAGAGAGAGAGAGAGAGAGAGAGAGAGAGAGAGAGAGAGAGAGAGAGAGAGACAGAGAGAGAGAGAGAGAGAGAGAGAGAGATTAAATTCAGCAAGAGGACTAAACTGAAGATAAGCACCTCTTAACAAAATATCTCCCTAATTTTCTTCAGCGAACTTCTCAAATCGCGCCCCAGAATGATCAACCCACTGGATAACTAAATGAAGTCAGACTTCACATACAACACGATACGACAATATATCGTAACCTTTGCTGTATGAAACATAAGCAAATCATGACAATAACTTAGAAGTGAATATGCAACAAATGCATAGCTTCAAGAGTCTTGCAACAGAAAAGGGTCCAATTATTCCATTTATAGCTTTTTACAATTGCTGGCGGCATGTGCATACGTATATTACTTCCACTGCACTCATGCCATCATACAAAGACACGCTTGGAGAGAGAGAGAGAGAGAGAGAGAGAGAGAGAGGTCGTAATCATTGGTTAAAGGTTAAAGAGATTAACTTTCCTTCGTCAGTAATTCAAGATCTGATCTTAAAGAATAAAGTACGTTCATATATATAAATGAGAGAGAGAGAGAGAGAGAGAGAGAGAGAGAGAGAGAGAGAGAGAGAGAGAGAGAGAGGTCATAATCATTGGTTAAAGGTTAAAGAGATTAACTTTCCTTCGTCAGTAATTCAAGATCGATCTTAAAGAATAAAGTATGTTTATATGTATAAATGAAGAGAGAGAGAGAGAGAGAGAGAGAGAGAGAGAGAGAGAGAGAGAGAGAGAGAGAGAGAGAGAGAGAGAGATAATTTCTTGTTTCCAAGACGAGCGAGCCTGTACCGTATGCCTGTCTTCCACATCACAAAAATTAGTTTACACAGAGAGAGAGAGAGAGAGAGAGAGAGAGAGAGAGAGAGGAGAGAGAGAGAGGGGAGAGAGTTTTTCCTATATATTATTGGTAAAAAATTATTAATTTTCTGTCTTGAAAATTTTTCCTTTATCAGTAAATATCGGGGGCAAACAAGATACCAGATAAGAGTTGCAAGGGTAAGACGTAAGCAAAAGAGAGAGAGAGAAGGAGAGAGAGGAGTTTCCTATTTATTGGTAAAAAGTAATTAATTTTTCTTTATCAGTTAATTACAGATAGAGTTGCAGGGTAAGTAAGCCAAAAGAGAGAGAGGAGAGGCAGAGAATGGAGAAGAGTCAGAAGAGGAAGGAGAGAGAGAACAGAGAGAGAGAGAGAGAGAGAGAGAGAGAGAGAGTCGACCTATAATTTGTTGCATGAGCATTGATCTCCTCCATCAGTAATTCACTATCAGGTCAACAAAATAGTAGTAGTTTCATAAGGAAAATAATTAAACAATAATATAATAAAGTAACTAGATAAATAAATAAAGTCAAACTCCACGGCCACTATCATTAATTCTAACGACTCTTCATTAAATAAACAAATGAGCGTAACCTCTGTGAACAGCAGGCTTTGTATGATCACGCATTCCTAAAGACTTCAAATAAATTATTACTGCTTTCACTTTGGTTAGCATAACTTTGGTTAGCAAAACTTTAATGTAATTATATTAATTATCATAAAATGCTGTTACAACAGCAAAGGCCATCGGCATGTAAATATACATATAATAAAGAGCATAATATGTATATATATATATATATGTATATATATATATATATATATATATATATATATATATATATAACGTATACATATAAATAATAATTATATATACGAGTATATATCATATATACGATTGATACGATACTATACCAACAACCATAAAACGAAACGTATCTAAACAAAGCTATTGTTTTTCGACAAAGCTTTTTTTTTCTTTTACATCTGCCATTGAAAAAGAAGAACGTGAATTTATATTCATATAGGCCGAGATATTCTTTACGAAGTATCGGGTCACGGCTTTTTTTTTTTTTTTTTAATAGGCAGCCTTCCTCATTCGTTCACGTTTTATTTTAAAGTTGTTCAAGTTTTAAATTATATAATTTTACCTGACTTTTGCGATAATTTGTGCTTTTATCTTGTAATTTATTATTATTCTTTTAGTTTCTGCAGACTGATGATGTGTTGAAGCAACATGAAACGTTTCATATAAATAAAGATAAACATCTTTCTTAGACTATTGTCTTCCTGGGACTCTTGAATGTTATATATTTATGTATGTATGTATGTATGTATGTATATATATACTATATATATATATATATATATATATATATATATATATATATATATATATATATGCATACATACACACATACATACACACACACACACCCTCTCTCTCTCTCTCTCTCTCTCTCTCTCTCTCTCTCTCTCTCTCTCTCTCTCTATATATATATATATATATATATATATATATATATATATATATATATATATATGTAACCTTCACTTTCATCAACTAGGTATTAGTCACTTCAACCAACAACAGTTGCTCAGTCCGTTGAATATCTCTCGCCAACATCACACAAAATATTACACCTTCTCCAAATAACTTGTCCTCTCTCTGGCATCTGACTCTAATACCCTGCTGTCAATACCCTTCGCTTCCTTTTTCTGAAGTATCACATTTCTTCTCGGCCACGCCCACTACCCAAATGCCGGTCCTATGCCCCATAAGAAGGCTGGGCGTTGGTGGACATATCTGTCTAGTTGAAGGGGAAAAAACTGCAACAGACTCTAGGGTACGGAGCGAAAGGCAATGGATTGCAAGGAGTTCTCAGGGGCCAATAGAGTGGGTTAGGGGTATGTACCAATCACGCGAAAGAAGTCACCAAAGTTGGTGAGTGGTATGTACCAATCACGCGAAAGAAGTCACCAAAGTTGGTGAGTGGCATGTAACAATCACGCGAAATAGTTCACCAAAGTTGGTGAGTGGTAAGTATACTAATCACGCGAAATAAGTCACCATAGTTGGTGGATGGTATTAACCGATCACGCGAAATAAGTCACCAAAGTTGGCGAGTGGTATGCACCAATCACGCCAAAAGGTATGTAATAGTCACGCGAAATACAGTTTAAACAATCCAGGGGCAATTTAAATTTCACTTTACACCCAGAAACAAAATTATTACGACTTTGATCCCAAAATGCAGAACGAAGTAAAATAAATAAATAAATAAATAAATAAATAAAAGGCCGACAAAGGCTTTATAAAGAAAAAAAATGCCTTTTCTCCCTTCAAAGAACAATTAAAAAAAAACTTGTTAAATTCTCATTTGCCTTGACACGCCCTCATATCGCCAATGCCATTCAGATAACCAGGAATATTTGACTGATTAAGCTTTTAAATGCATATTATCATGCATTTATTTGCCACATAATACTATTACCAGTGCTCAGACATTTCAATGTATGCATGCATATATTTACTACACAATACCGTTTTTCATATCTTCATACAATTCACATTGTACTTAGGTTTCTCTTAGTTTCTGTATTTCCTAACCCTAATGTCTTTCCGTTATTCCTTTCAAATGGATAATACCTTTTCCGAAAGCTTGAATTCAACTAAATGGCCCATGTGGGCTTGTTCAATAATAATAATAATAATAATAATAATAATAATAATAATAATAAAGATGATGATAATAATAATAATAATAATAATAATAATAATAATAATAATAATAATAATAATAATACCTTATTAAAAGTAATGGCTACTTCAGCAGCGTTGCGCTTATAGAGATTCTTCTCTATTTTTCGAATAGCGGCGAGAAGAATCTCTACAAGCGTAACGTTGCTGAAGTAGCCATTATTTCTAATAATGCTTCCTAAGTAGGGTAATAATAATAATAATAATAATAACTAATAATAAAATAAAAGTAGAAGACCCTCCTTTCAGTATGTAGTATTGAAAGCCATAGTTGTATCAGCTGTGCTTAATTCATGTAGTTTTCTATAATAATAATAATAATAATAATAATAATAATAATAATAATAATAATAATAATAATATTACTATTATTATTATTATTAATATGGAAGATTGTTCTTCATGAGATTGTGAATTTCTTAACAACAACAACAACTTAACAACAACAACAACAACAACAACAACAACAACAACAATAATAATAATAATAATAATAATAATAATAATAATAATAATATTTCATAAAATTTTGACGCGTTCCTCAAATTATTTGAGCTTATAAAGCTACATATCAGTCTGAAAGATATGTCACTTTTATATACTAAGTCAAACTTATCTATATTCCCGAATGTGGCAAGTCTGAAAGATACGTCAGTTATATATATGTCAAACTTATCTATATTCCCGAATATGGCAAATACAGACAGAAGTAAAGGGAGACAACGAACTGGAAAAAAAAATTCGCAATAGCAACAAGTCAAAGAAAGTCAAAGATCAAGAGAGAGCAGCAGTAGCAACTTGACTCCACAAGACCACACCCACAAACTGTATTACTCATAAGTTTTCACCACAAAAAAAAAAAAAAAAAAAAAAAAAATACAAGTAAAAGCGAAAGAGAGAGAGAGAAAACTGACAACAATCATGAGTCATTACTTGAGCAACGACAGCTGCACGAATCCACAGCTACCGTCAGAGAGAGAGAGAGAGAGAGAGAGAGAGAGAGAGAGAGTCAGTCAGTCTTATGAACGGTCTCTACCCGATGGGCCATACAGATTCCAAAATGATGTTTATATTTCTTATTGACTTGCACGTCCTTGTTATAAAAAAAGTAATTGAGAGAGAGAGAGAGAGAGAGAGAGAGAGAGAGAGAGAGAGAGAGAGAGAGAGAGAGAGAGAGTTAAGTAGGCTCAATGGGTGTTCATCTACTAAAGGAATGCCGCCCGTTAAAATTACGAGTATTACAAAGGTCAGATAATTCCGGATACAACACAAAAGAATTCTTTAACTGAAGCTCTTTCTTTTGTCTTATGCATTTGCCATGATGTAAAATGTAATTCGCTTTTTTATTTATATAATGTGGGGTGAGAGAGAGAGAGAGAAAAAAAAAAACAGAGCTGTCCAAAATCCCTGTATTTTCTCAACCTATGAAACTATGTTTCCACTGACTCGCATCCAGATTGTCATCTCGTATCTCTTCAGTGCCAGTTACTGTCAAACGCTTAATTTAACCAAATAATGCAAATGCATAAAACCTTGCTGAAACTCCAAAGCACATAAATTGTCAGCTGATGTATAATTACGCGCACCACATACATAACCTCTGCACAGCATTTGAAAGGTATGTACGTACGTGTCTGTCTGTAGATGGATGTACATGTGTGTATAATATAGTGTATAATGTGGAGTATTATATATATTATTATACACATATAAGTTTGCGTATATTTACTCGTGCATAATGCTTTCACATATGTCCGGATCTCTACCAAAATATAGATACGTGGATCATATTTGGTGTAATTTACGTGAAAATCCAATATACATTTTCTCTTAAAAAAAAAAAGGGGGGGGGGGGGGGGGGGGGGGTGGGGGGGGGGGGGGGGGGGTGGGGGCAAAAAAACCTTGAACTACCTTATCGCAGATAACTAATTAAAGATTTATACACAATTGCTATAACCCCATCAAAGGAACCACTAATATCAAAAAGGTTAATGAAAAAATCAAAGACTCCTACTCAATAAATCTCTTTCTTCGTGTGGATTTGTCACTAAGTCAAACACGACCACAAAAGAAAGCCCCGAATTATTAAAACACCACAAGTTTCTCGTAACTTCATCACATAAAAAAACACACACAAATCCAAACCATCTGGTAATTCTGTCAAAAAAAAAAAAAAAAAAATAAATAAAAAAAAAATCTCCCTAAACTTTCAGGCATCGTCTTGCAATTTTCCGGTGCTGCATCAACAGTTTTACTGCTGAAGTTCGCCATAGGGAATCTTGCCGAATTTCAATATGGTTAAACTTAGGGCCGAGTTTGAAAGCCTAATCTGGTC
The DNA here is from genome assembly GCF_015104395.2 of Macrobrachium nipponense. Lineage (NCBI taxonomy): Eukaryota > Metazoa > Arthropoda > Malacostraca > Decapoda > Palaemonidae > Macrobrachium > Macrobrachium nipponense. The sequence goes on from NC_061089.1 coordinate 73,030,324, forward strand.
TGTCTGCAGACCCAGATTACGAGTGAGATATGTTACGAAGGTAATATCTGGACTAATTGGAACTGTCAAATTTGTCTTTCTCTTTACAGGTCTGTAGGAAAAAAGTTACGGGCCGCTCTATGAGCAAGAGCCCGTGCCAGCACAAGCTGGCTTAAGAAAAAAGTTAAATGTGTATCTTAAACCCCACGTAAAACCTGTACCATATGATAAGAGTTAATAATTACAATAAGGTATATTCAAACATTTTTCTTATATGTGAAACAAGAGAAGTCCACGGGTGACGAGCTGTAGACTAAATAAGATAATAATAATAATAATAATAAAAAAATAATAATAATAATAAAAAATAATAATAATAATAATAATAATAATAATAATAATAATAATAATAAGAGAAGAAAATAAGGAAATTATGGAGATGATACATCAGAAGCAACCCGACGGAGAGAGGATATAGAAGAAGATTGGTCAACATCTGGAATGAGAGGAATAACACCCCCCAAACAGAGCAGAGGTGGCAGACAAGTAAGGAACATAAAGAAAAAGAACTGGCTCTCCCCAACAGAAAGAGAAGAACTGGAAAGGGAAAGGGTGTCACACGACAACGAATTACACGAAGACGAATGAGAGACGATGCCACAGAAGACGACAGGGAGGATGAGGTATCAAACAACGACACACGAAGAAACACCGAGAAGTAACAGAGAGGACGGAATGGGTAGAAAAGATTAGACAATGGATGGAGCCAGATACAGAGAGAACAAAGATCCCTCCATGAAAGCCTACAATACCAAGAAATTAAGGGAGAAAACAAGTGAGGTCAATGAAATAATGGGCCTAATACACACCACCAGTATCACAGAAACAAAAATAACTTGACATATGCAGGAGCCAGATTAGTAGCAGAACTGATGGGGATTCGAACACCAACACCACCGTCACAACCAACCAAGCAGAAGCCAAAACAGCAACCCCCTTGGAAAAGGCGCCTGGAAAAGCAAATCATGGTGATGAGATCTGACTTGAGTAAACTGAAAGAGATGGCAGAAAAAAGGCTAAGAAGCAAGAAAACAAGGGAGGAACTCAACGAGAAATACAAAAGTACAAGAGAGGGGACTAAACACACAAATAGAAGATGTAAAACAGAGGCTAAGGCCAAAGCACACAAGATCAACGGTACATGAACAGGAATAAGGGATACCAACAGAACATACTATTCGGAACCAACCAGAAAAGACTATACAGCCAATAAGAGGGGAAGACAACCACCCAGAAATTCCTGAAGCCGAACCAAGTAAGAGACTCTGGGAAAAGGAAAACATATGGAGCAATCCGGTATCACACAACAAACATGCAACATGGCTCCAGGAAGTCAAGGAAGAAGAAAACAGGAGAATAAAACAAACGATTCACAGACATCACGACAGACACAGTCAGACACCAACTAAAGAAAATGCCAAACTGGAAAGCCCCAGGTCCCGATGAAGTCCATGGATACTGGCTCAAAAACTTCAAGGCCCTACACCACGAATAGCAGAACAACTCCAGCATTGTATCTCAAGTCACCAAGCACCCAAATGGATGACCACAGGAAGAAACTCCTTAGTACAAAAAGACAAGAGTAAGGGAAATATAGCCAGTAACTACAGGCCTATCACCTGCCTACCAATAATGTGGAAGTTACTAACAGGTATCATCAGTGAAAGGCTATACTACTACCTAGAGGAGACAAACACCATCCCCTACCAACAGAAAGGCTGCAAAAGGAAGTGTAGGGGCACAAAAGACCAGCTCCTGATAGACAAAATGGTAATGAAGAACAGTAGGAGAAGGAAAACCAAACCTAAGCATGGCATGGATAGACTATAAGAAAGCCTTCGACATGATACCATACACATGGCTAATAGAATGCCTGAAAAATATATGGGGCAGAGGAAAATACCATCAGCTTCCTCAAAAATACAATGCGCAACTGGAATACAATACTTAAAGCTCTGGAATAAGACTAGCAGAGGTTAATATCAGGAGAGGGATCTTCCAGGGCGACTCACTGTCCCCACTACTCTTCGTAGTAGCCATGATTCCCATGACAAAAGTACTACAGAAGATGGATGCCGGGTACCAACTCAAGAAAAGAGGCAACAAAATCAACCATCTGATGTTCATGGACGACATCAAGCTGTATGGTAAGAGCATCAAGGAAATAGATACCCTAATCCAGACTGTAAGGATTGTATCTGGGGACATCAGGATGGAGTTTGGAATAGAAAAATGCGCCTTAGTCAACATACAAAAAGGCAAAGTACGAGAACTGAAGGGATAAAGCTACAGATGGGAGCAACATCAAACACATAGATGAGACAGGATACAAATACCTGGGAATAATGGAAGGAGGAGATATAAAACACCAAGAGATGAAGGACACGATCAGGAAAGAATATATGCAGAGACTCAAGGCGATACTCAAGTCAAAACTCAACGCCGGAAATATGATAAAAGCCATAAACACATGGGCAGTGCCAGTAATCAGATACAGCGCAGGAATAGTGGAATGGACGAAGGCAGAACTCTGCAGCATAGATCAGAAAACCAGGAAACAAATGACAATACACAAAGCACTACACCCAAGAGCAAATACGGACAGACTATACATAAACACGAAAGGAAGGGAGGAGAGGACTACTAAGCATAGAGGACTGCGTCAACATCGAAAACAGAGCACTGGGGCCAATATCTGAAAACCAGTGAAGACGAGTGGCTAAAGAGTGCATGGGAAGAAGGACTAATAAAAGTAGACGAAGACCCAGAAATATACATAGACAGGAGAAAGACAGACAGAACAGAGGACTGGCACAACAAACCAATGCACGGACAATACATGAGACAGACTAAAGAACTAGCCAGCGATGACAATTGGCAATGGCTACAGAAGGGAGAGCTAAAGAAGGAAACTGAAGGAATGATAACAGCGGCACAAGATCAGGCCCTAAGAAACCAGATATGTTCAAAGTATGATAGACGGAATAAACATCTCTCCCATATGTAGGAAGTGCAATACGAAAAATGAAACCATAAACCACATAGCAAGCGAAATGCCCGGCACTTGCACAGAACCAGTACAAAAAGAGGCATGATTCAGTGGCAAAAGCCCTCCACTGGAGCCTGTGCAAGAAACATCAGCTACCTTTCAGTAAAATAAGTGGTACGAGCACCAACCTGAAGGAGTGATAGAAACGATCAGGCAAAAGATCCTCTGGGACTATGGTATCAGAACGGATAGGGTGATACGTGCAAACAGACCAGACGTGACGTTGATTGACAAAGTCAAGAAGAAAGTATCACTCATTGATGTCGCAATACCATGGGACACCAGAGTTGAAGAGAAAGAGAGGGAAAAAGGGGAAAAAACTGGATAAGTATCAAGATCTGAAAAAAATAGAAAATAAGAAGGATATGGGATAGCCAGTGGAAATCGTACCCATAATCATAGGAGCACTAGGCACGATCCAAGATCCCTGAAAAGGAATCTGGAAAAACAAACTAGAGGCTGAAGTAGACTCCAGGGGCCTCATGCAGCAAGAGTGTGAATTACCTAGAAACGGCACACATAGTAAGAAAAGTGATGGACTCCTAAGGAGGCAGGATGCAACCCGGAACCCCCAAAACCCCACAATATAAATACCACCCAGTCGAATTGGAGGACTGTGATAGAGCAAAAAAAAAAAAAAAAAAAAAAAAAAAAATAATAATAATAATAATAATAATAATAATAATTTAATTGTATGAATTCAACATAATCCCCACGTAAAATTTGTACCAAACGAGAGAGTTAACAATGAGAAATAAGGTTACGTTCAACACTATGTTTTACATTACAATTAATAAGGACGTTACGTCCATATTCCAAGGAATTTCTATCTCGAACCTCACTCAGAAAACGTCACTTTTACTTAGGATATGTAACAAAAACAATTAGTAAATTGGCGAAGAATATGAGTAACAGCGAATGGAATCTAGGAGTGAAATGTAATTGGATGAATTCTGTTCGTTTTCCTGCCATGTCGTATTATATTTATCATATTGTCTCCCTTCGTCATAAGAATCACCACTTTTTAGCAGTCATATCAAGGTCTGGTTAATACATTCGAATTATGTTACTTGTTTATCTATATGACACTTGATTATCCAAATAAATGTTAGTATGTGAAACACAATAAAGATATATCATCCATTGAACTATAGAAAAATGAGAATAGCTAGGTGATTGTTCAGTTTACTATACAATACAGAAAACAGTATTAAAAGAAAAAAAAATTTATAAACTACACCATAACCTCTCATTTAAGCTGAGCTACCTTCAGAGAAACTCGAGCTTAATACAAAATTTTACATAATCGTAAGACTTCCCTAGAGAAATTATTATTCCTATACCATTTTCACTGTTTTTATTTGCTACTCCACCGACACAAATGTTAAATATCTATCCCCTTTTCTCTTCTCAAATTTACCTCTCCCATTCAAATTAAAAGCCCAAATAGCCCCGAATAACAAGACCTTTTCATTTTGCATTTTTCAGGTTAAATCCTTCGACTGAACGAAACCCTTAAATTCCACCACTTCCACACACTCCATTTGCGTTACCGGGACCGAGTAATTAAAAGTCTGGGTTCCCTTTTTAAGCATGCGTTCAATATCAATACCGTAATTCAATTCCATGCGGCCAACTGTCGCAATTTTTTTTTTTTCTTTATGCATTAGAACTTCGCCTCGGCTAGCGCCTTTTTCTATACATGACATATAAACAGAGGTAGAATACAGGCCCTTTTGTTACCGAGACAGGGGGGGGGGGGGTAAAGAAACCCCCGGTCCCCACAAAAAAAAAAAAAAAAAAAAAAAAAAAAAAAAAAAAAAAAAAAAACAAAAAAAAAAAAAAAAAAAAAAAAAAAAAAAAAAAAAAGTCTGGAAGTCCATATTTTCTGTAACTATCCTTTTCACTGAACTGTACTTACAGAGTAATAAATAACAATCTTTTGTTTTTTTAGCAAGTTTTTTTTTTTTTTTTTTTTTTCTTTTTTTTTTTTGTTACTAAATATTAACCATTCTTTAGTAGTATGAAATACAAGCGTGGTAATAGGAATATACATACACACACAAATATATACATACATTTACATTCACAAGCATACTCGTATAAATAAGAAATAAATAAATGCTTTGCTTCGTATAGAATACACAACTGTGAAATTCACACATGGAGATAATACACACAAATACCGAAATCCTATTAAATGTAGATAAAAATACAGATTTAATACAAAAATATACCTGTCAATTATTAAGAATTATATATCTATTTGTATATATTATTTTTAAAAAATTAATTTCTTTTAGTACAACACAACAAACGCAAGACAGAAGAAATCAATCTCTCTCTCTCTCTCTCTCTCTCTCTCTCTCTCTCTCTCTCTCTCTCTCTCTCTCTCTCTCATCCAGCAAATTGGAAAAGTGATATTCGGCAGAGTGGCCCAATAAAAGAGCACAATGACCACCCAAATGAATCTGTCAAGTGAGGACAAGGCGTCACAGGGAGCCGTAGGCGGAAGTAACCGCGTAATGGAATCCCAAATAGCCCACTGTTGGACCCACGATGAAGGACCTGCCCTTCTAGGAAGCTTAGAAGGGAACTCTTCGACTTCCGACAGCGAATAACAGGTCTAACTTATACATAAACGTGTATAATTTCTAGTATCAATCAAAACGAGATACACTAAATTATACATATACGCGTATAACTATACGTATTAATAAAAACATGATACGCTACTTTATACTGTATCAATCAAATCAAGATACATTATTTTATATTGTAGGTATCAATAAAAACAAGATACACTAACTTATACTGTAAGTATTAATCAAAATGAGATGCACTAACTTATACTGCAACTATCAACCAAAACAAGACACACTAATTTATACTGTAGGTATCAATCAAAACAAGATACACTAACGTATACTGTATCAATAAAAAAAGATACACTAATTTGTACTGCAAGTATCAATAAAAACAAGATACACTAATTTATACTGTAATTATCAATCAAAACATGATACGCTAATTTATACTGTAAGTAATGGCTACAGTGGCACTACCACATACGGGAAGTAGAAAATAATAATAATAATAATAATAATAATAATAATAATAATAATAATAATAATAATAATAATAATACCTGGGAATAATGGAAGGAGGGGATATAAAACACCAAGAGATGAAGGACACGATCAGGAAAGAATATATGCAGAGACTCAAGGCGATACTCAAGTCAAAACTCAACGCCGGAAATATGATACAAAAGCCATAAAACACATGGGCACTGTAAAAGCCATAAACCACATGGGGGCAGTGCCAGTAATCAGATACAGCGCAGGAATAGTGGAATGGACGAAGGCAGATCTCCGCAGCATAGATCAGAAAACCAGGAAACTTATGACAATACACAAAGCACTACACCCAAGAGCATACGACAGACTATACATAACACGAAAGGAAGGAGGGAGAGGACTACTAAGTATAGAGGACTGCGTCAACATCGAAAACAGAGCACTGGGGCAATATCTGAAAACCAGTGAAGACGAGTGGCTAAAGAGTGCATGGGAAGAAGGACTAATAAAAGTAGACGAAGACCCAGAAATATACAGAGACAGGAGAATGACAGACAGAAAACAGAGGACTGGCACAATAAAACCAATGCACGGCAATACATGAGACAGACTAAAGAACTGGCCAGCGATGACGCATGGCAATGGCTACAGAGGGGAGAGCTAAAGAAGGAAACTGAAGGAATGATGAACAGCGGCAACAAGATCAGGCCCTAAGAACCAGATATGTTCAAAGAACGATAGACGGAAATAACATCTCTCCATATGTAGGAAGTGCAATACGAAAAATGAAACCATAAACACATAGCAAGCGAATGCCCGGCACTTGCACAGAACCAGTACAAAAAGAGGCATGATTCAGTGGCAAAAGCCCTCCACTGGAGGACCGTTGCAAGAAACATCAGCTACCTTGCAGTAATAAGTGGTACGAGCACGAACCTGAGGGAGTGATAGAAAACGATCAGGCAAAGATCCTCGGGACTATGGTATCAGAACGGATAGGGTGATACGTGCAACAGACCAGACGTGACGTTGATTGACAAAGTCAAGAAGAAGTATCACTCATTGATGTCGCAATACCATGGGACACCAGAGTTGAAGAGAAAGAAAGGGAAAATAGAAATAAGAAGGATATGGGATATGCCAGTGGAAATCGTACCCATAATCATAGGAGCACTAGGCCACGATCCCAAGATCCTTGAAAAGGAACCAAGAAAAACTAGAGGCTGAAGTAGCTCCAGGACTCATGCAAAAGAGTGTGATCCTAGAAACGGACAAACATAGTAAGAAAAGTGATGGACTCCTAAGGAGGACAGGATGCAACCCGGAACCCCACACTATACTATAATACCACCCAGTCGAATTGGAGGACTGTGATAGAGGAAAAAAAAAAAAATAAATAAAATAAATAAATAAATTACCGGGCAAAAAGTGTCTAAACATTTAACTCTAAATCTCATTAACACTAAATAATATATATAATATATATATATATATATATATATATCTATATATATATATATATCTCTCTTTTAAAAACGCCAACACCACCATGATAATTCTAAAAATTCTTTTCATATACATACAACATTAATAATGATCACTAAGGAGGACAGAGACATGAACTAGCAACTGCTCGCCACACCCCCCCACCCTGGGCCCACTCTCCAGTCTTCCAAAGTTCACTAATGCAGACCCTGACCTTTTCCCTAAATCTAATCACTTGTTGCACGTCCCAAGGTCACGCGGGGTCAAGTAATTTTTTTTATTTGTTTACGCCAACTTCTTGCGTAAGCTGCTAAAACCTCAATTACGTACGTAATAATATAATAATAATAATAATAATAATAATAAGAAGAAGAAGAAGAAGAAGAAGAAGAAGAAGAAGAAGAAGAAAAATGGAATTTGGCAACTGCAACCCTATGATGAAAATCATACATACATACGAGCGTAATAATGACCATCCCTACGACCCGCCAAACTGCAAGAGCCCGTGCTGGCATACGGACGACCACTGACATGGACAACAAATGAGGGACGACCACAGCGACGACCGAAAATACCAAGACCAAGTGGGAATAGGAATCTTCGGCGGCGGCGACGAAGGACGAAAATCCTCCATCATTACCGCCGAGGATACATTCATCAGAGTCCTGCACTGAATATCAATCACACGAAAGAAGAAGAAGAAGGCCAAAGGAACGGAGAGAGAGAGAGAGAGAGAGAGGTTGTAGTCCGTCAGCCCGAGACGTCCCGTTTCTTGATTAATTTGTTTGGACAGGACCGGTGGTATCATGACTTACGTACCAGCAACTTAACGAACGTTACCGTGCCCAGAAACAACAGAGCGAGAAGATAATAATGGTCACGGTTATCATTAATATACATATGTATATATATACATACATATACATATTTATATACATATGCTTTAAAATGTTTTAGCAAAGTATTCACGACGTCCAAGAATGCCTTCAAAAGATACCCGCGCTCGAAGCTTCATGGAGAAACTAAGTCCACAGTGGATGACTAAACAAACCAATCAATCAATCAATCAAGGTTTATAATTCGCCTGATTTCATGCAAAAGGATTACTATAATATATCTAAAGGATACTGCAAGAATTACATATACATAATTATATATTGTATCTATTTATATTATGTGATGTATATATATATATATATATATATATATATATATATATATATATATATATATATATATAATATATATATCCAACGTTAAAACGATCTCGTCATGATACTCTGACTCTATCATATTTTACATCTTTGTACGCAATTCTCCATCGCCTACTTAAAAAAAAAATTAGACAATCACCATCTATCAACGTTACTTCTGATTCTCAGAAAATAAACGAAGCAAGTAACAAAGTCTTATTTAGAACAAGACACGAGATGATGATAATAAGGATCTCTTGGAAACTGGGTCTGGATCTATCAACACGATTAAGTTCCACAGATAAGGTCGAAATTCCGAGTATCCTAAATGATTCTTACTTCCATTTTTATTTGTTCTTACTTTACTCACCTACTATTGGCTATGCTAGTTCAGTTGTAAACGTAATATATATATATATATATAATATATATATATATATATATATATATAATATATATATATATATATATATATATATATATATATATTATATATAATATATATATATATATATATTATATAATATAATATATATATATATATATAAGAGTCCTGCAGATAAGCATGAGTTAATGGCTGCCAAAAAGCTCATCGATACCGAATTCACGGTACAGCATAACAGAAGTTTTCATTTTACCTTCAAAGTTTTGTTCACAGAGATTCGAAGTTATACAAAATGCGTGTTTATATATATATATATATATATATATATATATATATATATATATATATATATATATATATTATATATCTATACACACACACACAAATACATAACTATAATTTATTATACTATACAAAGACTGTAAAAGAGAGTGCATCCACAGTTCCCATCTCACTGATGCTATTTTTTTTTTATCTTCACAGGTATAACTACAAAATAATAAACAAATAAAAAATTAGATTAATGAATAAAAGTCGTTTTGTCCAACAAACTGCATTACTCCTCGGCCCTAAAGTAAGTCTGCCTTAATACCCCTCCTGCAAGCACAATCCTGGGTAGTGATCAGCTGAGATAGATGGAGAAAAAAAAAAAAAACATAAAAAAAAAAAAACTTCTAGCAAACCACGATTATGATCAGCAGTCATCTCCTCCAATGTATATCGTGACGGGGAACGTCAGTCCTCGAGAGGGTGACCATTTCTCTCTCTCTCTCTCTCTCTCTCTCTCTCTCTCTCTCTCTCTCTCTCTCAACATCATTATCATCATCATCATAATCTTGGAAACCCCTCCTCTTGTTTTCTCTGATCCGTGTAAACGAACAAACCCCCCCCCCCACCCCCCACCCCCACCCCCACCCCTACCGCTCCCTCTTGAATAGGCGAATCTAACTCTTCTTGAAACGAGACAGCTCTCTCTCTCTCTCTCTCTCTCCCTCTCTCCAATTTGTAATTTTGGGCCTTGGAATATGAACGAGACCAGCTCTCTCTCTCTCTCTCTCTCCAATTTGTAATTTTGGGCCTTGGAATAATAATTAAAATACAAAAATTGTTTTAAATACTTAGAGAACCTTTGTTACTCAAGACACCGCCTTATCATAATCTTTTTCATTGACTGATGGAGTCTCTCTACCGATATTTATGGCACCGCAGTTCTCTGTCTTAAGCCTCGAGCGTTGGTGACCATCTGATCAATTTCAAACACGGGCTATTAGCCATAACCTCCAAATAAAAATAAAATAAAAATTTTAAAAATGTCTGTAATTATATTAAAACATATCCTATTATTATTTGGTATAATATATTTTAAATTCCATTCAAATCCTTTATCTTTGCTCTTCTTTTGCTTTTTAATTTATATTTGAAATAATATAATAATAATAATAATAATAATAATAATAATAATAATAATAATAATATGCACCAGGGACCAAAAGTATATTATGAATATCTCTTTGAGAATAAAGCAATCTCAGTAAAAAAAAAAAATAAAAAAGAACATCCTTTTATTTCATGTTTACTGGTTTAGAAAATTGTCTTCAACGATATCATTACATACAATATATCTCAGTTAATGCGTGAGTGAGAGAGAGAGAGAGAGAGAATTTACCCGTCCGCAACTCCATCTAAAGAGAGAAACATGAAGGCGAGAACTTGACCACAAAAAGGGCCTAAAAAAAAAAACTAATTACTGTCGGGCAATGATTCAACAACATACCGTCATCATGTGTTGTTTGCTCACCACAGACTGACCTTGACGAATGATTATTACAACCACAACCTTGCAGGTTGACCTCCTGCTCTCCTAAAACAACAGGCAGGTCCAATACTCTGTCTTGTGGCCGATTATTTCCCGTTTGATTGTGGGAGCAGAAATGCAAATTTGAATTCATTGCAATACATATTCATAGTTATTTAATGCATACAGGTATAATATCCTTGAAATTACGATATTGTGAGGCATCTTAACTGCTTATGAATTACAATCACGTCGCGGGCAAAAAACCAAGTCGTGCTTTATTGTTATGTTCAAAAGATCCACAGTTGTATATATACATAAGTATATTCGTAATTAAAATTACGAATATACATATGTATATACAACTGTGGATTTTCGACCGGTTATAAACATATTTGCCAATGTGGCCACATAAAAAATCATACTTTGATTACTAAATAAAAGTTAATAAAACATGAATACATTCAAATAAAATTAAAAATAACTCAAAAAAATTACTGAATATGTTATGAAATACAGTAAAATTACTAAATAACAGTGTTTGAACAATACACATAAATAAATATCGATAAATTGCTAAAAAATTAAAATACTTACCATGTAATCTTTAAGAAAAAATACTGACCATGTTATCAGATACAGTAAAATTACTAAACAATAGTTTATAAAAATACACATCTTAAAAAATAAGAAGATAAAATACTGAAAAAACTCAAGACTAACCGTGCTGTCACTAAAAAAAAAATAGACTAAACATTATTATAACCCCAAAAAAACAAAAAATTTTAAGACCTAAACATTATTATAACCAAAAAAAATTTTAAGACTAACCATATTATCACTGAAAAAGTGATCACTAATGAAGATGACGATGTCATCAAATACGATACATAAATAAACAAGTAGATAAAAAAAATTATAAAATAAAAAAAAAAAAAAATAGGAAAAGACTAACCACGTTATGATACGCAGTTAAACAACAGTATTCAAGCCCATGTGACCGACTTCTATATCTCGGGCATCCTGTCCGCAAGTTCGCAGAAGGACAAAAACCGCAGTTTCCGATGGACTGCATCGCAGTCGCTCCGTCATGACCAGATTTCGCTCGTGAGTCATTTCCCTTCATCATCTCGGCGTATGGTTGGTTACCGACTTCTTAAGGGGACTTTTTAAGGAGTTATTTTTCCTTTCATAATCTCAACGTAAGGTCACCGACTTCTTAAGGAGTTATTTTTCCCTTTATAATCTCGACGTAAGGTTACCGACTTCTTAAGGAGTTATTTTTCCCTTTATAATCTCGACGTAAAGTTACCGACTTCTTAAGGAGTTATTTTTCCCTTTATAATCTCGACGTAAGGTCACCGACTTCTTAAGGAGTTATTTTTCCCTTAATAATCTCGACGTAAGGTTACCGACTTCTTAAGGGGACTTCTTTAAGGAGTTATTTTTCCTTCAATAATTATTTACGTGGACTTCTTAAGGAGTTATTTATAATTTTTTTCTCACCCTTTCGTTGCTCTGATTCTTCCCTGAATTAGTTAGTTTGTTGCTCTAAATGACATTTCCTTTGCTATAAGAGAAGCGAAATTGATGTAATTTCCTTGTATTTTTTTATGTTTATCTACCATGAATTTAGCATTACACTAATACATACTGCATCGACACTGTTACGGACGGGTCTTGTTTGTGACTGATTCCAGGCTCTTACGCCCTTTAACATTAAATAATAGAAAAAAAAATTAAATATAAATACTTATAGGAATACCTTCAGTATATATTGGTAGGCGTAAAGGAAAGAAAGCTTTAAATAAAATAATTATATTTCAAAAAACTTAACTTTAAATAATGAAGAAAAATAAATCCTTAGAACGTTTAAGGTCGATGGGATTCGATGAATGGAATGTTTTGATTCTTGAAGGTTGGTCAGCGCCATCGAAGTCCGTTGACTAGGTATCCATAATAGAGCTCTGAAGAATTCCATCATCGACTAGCAATTGGAGACGAAGCAGATGCTTGGTTGATGAATACGGAGGTCGCTATCAGCAACTGAAGTCGAGTTTCAGACAATCTCTTCTAAGTTACGCAAGGTTTTTGACGGGGGGAAAACAAAAGCAAATCGTATTTCGGTAGACAATACGTTTCACTAGGGCATAAGTAAATTACCCAGTGTGCTGGCCAGCATTCTCTAGACTGCGAAACTCCAAGACTTCCCTGAAGTCGTACTTGCCATAAACTGTTCCTGAACAACTCCAGTAACATTTAAATAAAAGACATCCAACAGGTCCATCAAAGACTATCCAACAAGTCCACCAGTATCGAGGCCGTTCCTCTCTCGCAGTCGTGTCCAAGGCTTTTCCCCGCTGGTTCAGGGTTACACCACTCGAACTCACCTCACGTAGTGGGAGAAACAATATAAATAACAGTCCTTCAACTATTCAATTACCACTAGAACAACCCATTTGCGCTCTGCAGCACAACAACTTAAACAATAATATAAAGATAAACATACATATTTCCGTAACACCTCCCACCAAAGAAAAGTTTTACAGGTAAAACTTACACATACCACTGTTCACACAAGTACAAAGCCTCGAGACAGTGCATCTGCAACCTGGTTGTCCACACCTTTGATATGCTTTATTTCTAGCTCGTAATCCTGCAACATCAGGCTCCATCGTGTAAGCCTTATTTTTATTCCTGAACTTATTGAGGAATACTATTGGATTGTGATCCGTGTACACTGTAACTGGGCCGGTCCATTATTGATATATACATCAAAATGTTCAAGTGCTAAAACAAGAGCAAGTAGTTCCTTTTCAACTGTTGAATAATTTTCTTGGTGACTATTTAGTCTTTTGGAGAAGTAGGCCACTGGGTGATCTACTCCTTCAATGTCCTGAAACAATACTGCACCGATACCCAGATCACTAGCGTCAATATTCAGTTTGAAAGGTTTATTGAAATCGGGGGTAGCCAAGATTGGACTATTAATATAACAAATTTTAGTTTGTTAAATGCTTCTACACAAGCTCGTTAAAACAAAAGGTACTTCTTTCTGAATAAGGTAGTAATGGGAGTAGCAACGGTTGCAAAGTTAGGGATAAATCTGCGGAAATAGCTTATCATTCCTATGAATCGCATGGCTTGTTTCTTATTTACCGGAATGGGAAAATCCATTATTGCTTTTACATTACTTTCTTTAGGAGCGACTGATCCCATACCAATCTTGTGTCCCAAATAGGTAATTAGACCTTTACCAAACTCACATTCTTAAGATTTATAACCAAATTTGCGCTGTCTAGGGCCTCCAACACCTATCTAAGATAACCAGATGCTTTTCCCATAGTGTCCGAAAAAGATAACAATATCATCAAGATATACGACACAGCCTTCCATGTCACCGATAACTTTGCTCATCAACCGCTGGAAAGTGCTTGCAGCGTTCTCATACCGAATGGCATTACAAGGCATTCGAACGGATCCATGTGGAGTTACGAACGCAGACATTTTTCTTGCTCTTTGAGTTAGGGGGACCTGCCAGTAACCTTTGAGACAATCTATTTTGCTTATAGTATTTAGCTGTACCTATTCTATCTAACAGTCATTACCCTGGGTAAAGGGAAAATTATCCGGCTTGGTCACTGAATTTAGCTTCCTGTAATCAATACAAAGTCTATGCTGGTTCCCTGGCTTTTTTCACCAAAACCACAGGAGAAGCCCAAGGACTAGAACTAGGTTTAGCTAGGTTATGAGCTATCATATAATCCATCTCTCTCTTAACAATATCAGCTTTTAGTGGATTCAGCCGATAAGGATGCTGTCTAATTGGGGTTGTATCAGTCAGTTTCAACATCATGTTCAATTAAATGAGTAAGACCTGGTTCATCCCTTACTACTTTAGGATACTTTGAAATTATTCTTTTTACATCTTTTGTCTGAGAGGGACCCAAATTATAATAATCATCAAATGAACTGAATATGTAGGAATTACTAGCCTGTTCAGCAGTTTGATTGTTAATATCCTTCGAAGGACATTCTACATTAATATTACGTTTTACATTAATATTACAAACTGAAGTCTGTGCCTTGTTATATTTTTTAAGTAGATTAATATGAACCATCTAGCTTTCTTTATTTTACCGTCACACTGTAAAAGGTAATTAACATCTCCCTTTTTATCCAGGACTTATAAGGACCACTAAACTTATACTTAAGTGAACTTCCCTCCTTCGGAAAAAGAGCTAATACTAAATCGCCTTTCTCAAAGACCCGAGACTTTGCTTTCCTGTCGTAAACTATTTTATTTTTCTGATGAGCACTTGCCTGGTTTTCTCTAGCTAAATCCCAAGCTCTAAATAACTTAGTTTTAAAATTATCAATTTTGTCTGCAACATTAACTTCTGTTTTCTATCATCCAAGTTTTCTCTCAAAACCTCTACAGGACCCCTCACTTTATGCCAAACACCAAATCAAAAGGCGAAAGACTAATGTTCACTTGGTGCTGTCTCAAGCAAACAAAGCATATGGCAACATGACATCCCAAAGATTATCTTCACCACTACATAACTTCCTAAGAATGTGTTTCAAGGTCTGGTGGAATCTTTCAATGACACCCTGACTTTCGGGATAAGGGGTAGAGGTAATGTGCTTTATACCGAAGTTTCTCATCTGGTCCTTGAAAAAACTTGCCTGTAAATTGCTCCCATTGTCAGACTGAAGTGTTTTAGGTAACCCAAATCTAGTAAAATATGCGATGAGATGTTGCACTACTGCCTTAGCTTTAGCGTTTCCGAATGGAATTGCCTCTGGGTATCGTGACATTCTATCAATAATTGAGAGTATATAGCAGTTTCCCCTCCTACTTCTCGGTAAGGGTCCCACAATATCTATTACTATGTGCTCAAACGGCTCTCCAGTAACTGGGATATTAATTAAAGGTGCTTTAGGAATTGGTTTGTTAAGTTTTCCTGCCATCTGACACTCGTGACAGGAATTTACGAAGTTCTTCACATCCCTCCTCAACGATGGCCAATAGAAAGAGTCATAAATTTTCCTAAAGTTTTGTTTACGCCCAAGTGACCGCTCATTATATTGTCGTGAGCCAAACTTATTATTTTCGGTCGTAATTTAAAGGGAATTACTACTGGTCAATTAACTTCATTACTATTAGCGAAAATCGGTCGTGACAATCTATGTAACAAGTTATTCTTCAAAATGAACTTTTCCTTAACATAATCATCATTTCCTGAGCCTTCTTCACATTTCTCAAAGATATGGTTTTAAACTTACATCATCCCCTCTGAGCTCTAATTAAGTCATCTCTTTGTAAAGATATTTCTAGAGGTGCGCTAATTAATGAGCTATCAACATTGCTACCTAGATCTAAATCATAATTATCAGAATCAGTAACAAATCCAGATCTAGTTACGATTGCTACTTCAGCTTCAGGTGTAGGAGTTTTCATTACAATAGGATTCACAAGGCAACTTTCTTTTCCTAAATCATTTCCTAATAGGATATCAACCCCTTTGACAGGTAATGTATCTGCCACCGCGACCTTAACTAGACCCGTAACGTAATCTGTGTCTAAATAAATGGTTTGCAAAGGGCAAGCAATACAAGCATCAGGAAACCCCCCAATCAAGACAAACTCATCCCCAGCAACCGGATCATCGGTTAGGGAAGACTTGAGGACAACTGATATGGCCGCACCCGTATCCCTTAATACTGTAACTGGTTTTCCTAATACCGGATTCACTTACAGCTAAACTACCTTTAGATAAGTAATTACCAAAGCTTTTAATAGTATTTTCCATTCATCCAACTGAAGTACGGAGTCACTTCCTGAACTAACTAAATTAACCGGTTTCTTTGTGTGGCCCAAATAAGTTTTATGCTTGAAGCAGTCTTTTATAATGTGACCTTTCTTTCACAAAAAAAACATTTCATGTCACTTAGATGCTTGGTAGTTTTCAATTGAGAGTTGCGTACAGGTTCCCCGCTTAATTGACGGTACCTTTAGTTTTCAAAAGTTTTAGGATGTATTTTCTTTATCCTGCCCTTCTTTACTAAATTGATGGGTCAAAGAAAACTCATCTGCTATCTAGCTATCCTTGTGAACTTGTTTACCTGACACTCTTCAATATATAATTTCATCTCTGCTGGAATGTTATTTTTAAAATCCTCTGTCAAGATTAGCTCCTTTAGGTCCTCTAACGTACTTACTTCCATGGAGTTACACCATCATTAAAATACTGTTGTTTGCACCTAGCAACTCCATGAACGTCATGCTACTATTATTTCTAAATGCCTAAATTTTAATCGATAGGCCTCTGGTACTTGCTTATAGGCTTTCAGTATAACTTTCCTTTCTGTCTCGTAATTAGCACACTGTTCGTCTGAAAGACACGAATAAACTTCTTGGGCTTTACCTGTAGAACGGACTGCAACAACAAACAATAATACTCTTTAGGACACTCTACCTGTTTCATGAGCTTTTCAAATGACTGGAAATATTTTGATACCTCACTTTCATTGAATTTTGGAACCAACTTGAGTACCGTTGTCCACCCAAACCTATCTGTCTCCACAATGGAAGTCCCCTCCAGCCCTAATGAACTAGGAGAACTTAATTTAATTTTTTGTAGTTCATGCTGTCTTAAGTTTCCTCTCCTCTGCTTCTAATTCTAATTTCTAGCTTCAGCTCTTTCGTGCCTTTCATCTCGCTCCGCAGCTTGTTGACCTTTAACAAACTCCCTTAACTCACCTCCCTCATAGCCTAACTCCTGCCCCAAAGCCACCAATTCTTTGAGCCTATCACACATCGTCCACCAATAAACTGAAGGTAAAAGCAAGGTCGCCAATTAATGTTACGGACGGGTCTTGTTTGTGACTGATTCCAGGCTCTTACGCCCTTTAACATTAATAATAGAAAAAAAAATTAAATATAAATAAATACTTATAGGAATACCTTCAGTATATATTGGTAGGCGTAAGGAAAGAAAGCTTTAAAATAAAATAATTATATTTACAAAAAACTTAACTTTAAATAATGAAGAAAAATAAATCCTAAGAACGTTTAAGGTCGATGGGATTCGATGAATGGGGGTTTTGAATTCTTGAAGGTTGGTCAGCGCCATCGAAGTCCGTTGACTAAGGTATCCATAATAGAGCTCTGAAGAATTCCATCGTCGACTAGCAATTGGAGACGAAGCAGATGCTTGGTTGATGAATACGGAGGTCGCTATCAGCAACTGAAGTCGAGTTCAGACAATCTCTTCTAAGTTACGCCAAGGTTTTGACGGGGGGAAAAGCAAATCGTATTTCGGTAGACAATACGTTTTTCACTAGGGCATAAGTAAATTACCCAGTGTGCTGGCCAGCATTCTCTAGACTGCGAAACTCCAAGACTTCCTGAAGTCGTACTTTGCCATAAACTGTTCCTGAACAATCCAGTAACATTTAAATAAAAGACCATCCAACAGGTCCATCAAAGACTATCCAACAAGTCCACCAGTATCGAGGGCCGTTCCTCTCTCGCAGTCGTGTCCAGGCTTTTTCCCCGCTGGTTCAGGGTTACACCACTCGAACTCACCCTCACGTAGTGGGAGAAAACAAATATAAATAACAGTCCTTCAACTATTCAATTACCACTAGAACAACCCATTTGCGCTCTGCAGCACAACAAACTTAACAATAATATAAAGATAAATCATATTTTCCGTAACAGACACTAATCTAAATGAAGCTAGAATATACAAAGAACGTTTAAGTAATGCCTGCAGTGCGCCGCGAGAGGTACACTGACGGCACTTACTTAATCTCAATCTTATTAATATAATATGCTTCTCCTTAGCCAGTCTGGAATTCGCAATACACTAATGCATTAAAACATAGGAATTAATCTACTGTGCTTTTAGTTAGCAATTTGAAATTCCCATTACGCCAGTGCATTACTGCATCGAAATTAATCTCATTTACTTTTCTTCAAACTGGAATTCACATTACACCGATGCCATGCCACGCAGGAATGAAACTAATTTACTTTACCTTATACGATGTGAAATTCAATATATACATATACTTCTCTTTAGGCGACCTTCAATTCGCATTACATTAACGCATTACCACACCGGAATTAATCTCATTTGCTTCCATTTAGCCAAACAGATATTCCCATTACACCGATACAATACCGATTCGGAATGGGTCTCACTTTTCTTGAGCCAATCTGATATTCCCATTACGACGATGCAATGCCGATTCGGAATTAACCTAATTTGCTTTTCATTAACCAAACAAATATTCCCATTACACCGATTCAAAACCGCCTCGGAATTAACCTAATTTGCTTTTCTTTAACCAAACAAATATTCCCATGAAGCCGATACAATACCGCTTCGGAATTAATCTAATTTGCTTTTCTTTAGCCAATCTGATATTCCCATTTCACCGATGCAATACCGATTCGGAATTAATTTCACTTACTTTTCTTTAGCCAGTGCATTAACACATCGAAATCAATTCATCTTACTTTTCTTTCACCTACCGGAAATACGCCAATTCGTCAATAATGAACAAAAAGTAGCAGAACAGTAATATAAAAAAATAATTTAACTTTCGTGTAAAACATGACCAATTTTCTCCGTGATTAAATTGACTGCCGAAAATTAACCGGGCCAAAAGCAACACCTATAATATAATTGCGTTGGGGACAGCTACACAATACATACAAAAAATTACACATAGAATAATACATTACATTACGTAATCAAATGAATGTTTGGGGGGTTCAATTGAACAGTGCAAATAGACTGAAAATAAAATTATTTTTCATTAACCAAACTCGCCACACATACACACAAACTATGTTAGGTTCTGATGCAAATAGAAAAAATTCAGTTATTTGTTTTGATATTCAACTCCCAATAGGGAATGACATAAACTCTCTCTCTCTCTCTCTCTCTCTCTCTCTCTCTCTCTCTCTCTCTCTCTCTCTCTCTCTCTCTTAAAATCTAATAACACCTTGGGTAATTGATCAAAATTTGAACAACATTCGGTAATAACCTTATTATACATCTAGTGAAAATAAAAGCACAGCTTCAAAACAATTAAAGTCAATAACATAAACTTTTCATAAGGTTTGCTTTAAAACCACGTGCTTGCTATACGACTTGCTATAAGACATTCCATAAGTTCCTGCTTTAAAAACACGTACTTGCTGTACTTTCCATTAGACTTAGCTTCAAAAACACGCGTTGTAATAAGGTTTTTAATAAATCTTTGCTTTAAAAACACGTACTACTTGCTGTACTTTCCATACGACTTTGCTTTACAAACGTGTTGTAATAAGGCTTTTATAATAAAGTTTTGCATTAAAAACACGTACTTGCTGTACTTTACATAAGACTTTGCTTCAAAAATACGTGTTGCTATAAGGCTTTTAATAAATCTTTGCTTTACGTACTTTCCATAAGACTTTACTTTAAATTAAAAACACGTGTTGTAATAAGGCATTTAATAAATCTTTGCTTTAAAAACACGTACTTGCGTATACCTTAATAACAGTATATTTGAAGTTTACTGTGAAAGGCGTATAAAGCAAGTTTGCTTTCGGATGGACGTTGTAAAGTATATCAGATTACAAAGTTTTTGTATGCAGCAAGCAAGTGCTTTTAAAGCACAGACAAGAAAAGTCTTATAACAAGCACGTATTTCTAAACCCCAGATTTTCGAAAGTTAGACTTTGTTATAAAAACACGAGCTTGCTACATAAAAAAAAATCTAAAATCCGATATATTTCACAACGTCAACACATCCGAACGCACGCTGCTTTACGCGGCGTTCGTAATCGGACATCAAAATTTATACATTTATTACCCACAACTCGACGACCGAACGTAACCCAAGGATTACTATGGTCGGTGAGCAACAGGTTGCAGTTGTGGGGGCGTGAAGGTCAGAAGACTCGGCAGTCAATGGACTACGGGGAATAAAGTCGGAAGTCTGAAACGTCATATAGAGTCGAGCGGTGATATCGAAAAACTGCTTGCTGCTGCTCCTGTCAATTTCTCACCGAGAATTGGTAGGTTGGGAAATGCGAAGGGGTGGAATTTAACACCACTTCTCTCTCTCTCTCTCTCTCTCTCTCTCCTCTCTCTCTCTCTCTCTCCTTCCCTTCCCGCGTTCGTTTCCAGCATCCGTTTCCAGCATTGGCTGCTGGAGTTGTATAAGTCTGTAGCCACCGGGATGTAATTAGATAAGACAGTGTTTTTAACATTGAATCGTTGTTCCTAGTCAACAGGATCTAATTAGATATTATATCACTTTAACATGCTAAAATCGTTGCCACTAGAGAACTGGATCTAATTATTACTAGTTTTAACATGCTGGAATGTTTCCACTAGCCAACAGGATCTAATCAGGTACTAGTTTTAACATGCTGGATCGTAAGTCACTAAATAATAGGATCTAATTAGATACTATATAATTTTACCATGCTGGATTCGTTGTCACTATCCAAAAGGATCTAATTAGATTCTAATTTTAACAGGTTGGAATCACTACCAATGGCCAACATGATCTAATTAGTTTCTAGTTTTAACAAGCTGGAATAGTTGTCACTAACCAACAGGATCTAATTAGACTGATTTTAACAGGATGGAATAGTTATCACTAACCAACAGGATCTAATTAGTTACTAGGAATCATTGTCACTACCCAAAAGAACCTAATTAGATTCTAGTTTTAACAAGCTGTAATCACTGTCACTACCCAACAGAATCTAATTAGACTCATTTTAAGGCTGGAATCACTGCCATTAAGCAACAGGATCTAATTAGATACTAGTTTTAACAAGCTGGAATCACTGTCACTACCCAACAGGATCTAATTAGATTCTAGTTTTAACACTAGATAAGAGGTTGTAATAATGTGAAATCGGTTAATGGTATAAACCCTAACCAAAGTTGAATTGACATCTCAGTAGATTTTGCTATTCAAACTATTGGATAGAAATATTCTAGACGTGTACAAGCTCTATATATAAGCAATGCCTTTACGCAGTCAGACACACTAAACATATAATCATTCATTTTCGTTAATATAAATGAATAAACTGTACCATACGTAATACATCATGATTAGCATTTATGTAAAAACTTAACTATAGGCAATACACTTAAAAATAAATACTTTACTATTACCACAGCTCCAACGTCAGCGCATTGTGCCAAGGGCAAGAACAACAATTAATTCTGGGCACCAACCTTAAAGCAAGTTGACTCGTTGCAGGACAATATCATAAAATACACTTTGAAGTATTTAAAAATACACAGTGAAGTAGTTCAGTATAAAAAGGATGCTGTCGTCTACATTTATTGTGGCAAATCTAAAGAAAACATTCTTTCATTTTTTACAAAGTTCTTCAATCTAAGAGAGTACCAGGACTGAAATTTTAGTTACTTATTTTTTCATTTAATCATTAATTGTTTTTATTGATTTGCTTTCCAAACGACAACACAAGCAAACGCACAAACAAACGTATATATATACATTATATATATTTATATATATATATATATATATATATATATATATATATATATATATATATATAATATATAATAAATGGGGATACAATCCACAATGATGTAACATCCTTCTGTAGTTTAAAATATATATTTCTTGTACAGGAACTTATAGCTTTCGACCATCAGATGGGAACAAGACCACAGCAATGGTCGAAAGCTATAAGTTCCTGTATAAGAAATATCATTTTAAACTACAGAATGGTTTTACATCATTGTGGATTGTAACCTCATTACTTAGAGGTACGACATAGTACCTAGCTTCTGCATATATATATATATATATATATATATATATATATATATAAATATATATATATATATAAACAATAAACACATTAAATTAACTTATGCGATACGGACTTCCATTGTGAAAACTATTAAAATAATTTCCCAGTCACAACATGGAATAGAGAGCACCACCTCTTCCACCAGCGTAAATGACCGAATAAAAACGCTAATTAAAATCATCTCCCACAGCAATAAATTAATCAATATGTGATTATGGATCGAGTTCATGTATATAAATACACGTATACAAACATTCAATAATTAACTTTTCCCCTTACAGGGGTGACTGCAGAAGAAGAAGTGACCCTTGTGTTAACAAATAAAGATGGCTTTATAATATATATATATATATATATATATATATATATATATATATATATATATATATTTATATATATATATATTGACGTAACGTATATTAGGATTCTAAGTTTTTGCTTGTATTTATAAAACGCATATTTTAAGATCTTGCGCGACATGTTTGAAGGAGTCACTTTTGTCTTTTGTCTTTTTTTTTTTTTTTTTTTTTTTTTGCTCCATTTTTTTCTAAGTAGTCAGTTAGTAGATATATATATATATATATATATATATATATATATATATATATATATATATATATATATATATATATCTACTACTGGACTACTTAGAAAAAAAAATGGAAAAAAAAAAAAAAAAAAAAAGACAAAATGACTCCTTCACATGTCGCGCAAGATCTTAAAATATGCGTTTATAAATACAAGCAAAAACTTAGAATCCTAAATATACGTTACGTCAATATACTGATAGGAACACACGGGATCTATTAAAAAACAACAGGCCCACGCATTTATCACATTAGCTTTAAGTATGTCATAATGGGTCCAACAGACTCAGCCAATGACAGCGAACATCGAGAAATATTTTGATTGAAGGAAGACGCCAAGCATAGGGCCAACTTGATCAAAAACAACCCTTCCCCCCTTGGGCACAGGAGGGGGGGGGGTTGTGGTACATACACGTCTTCACGCATGATTTAACAAGCTGAGCTCTTCATTTCAAGCAAATATGAGAAAAGAAAGAAGTATCTCGAGCACAAATATGGTTAAACTAGACTGTCATAGATAAAATATACACGTTGCGTTTAAGTAACATAAATTTCTCTCTCTCTCTCTCTCTCTCTCTCTCTCTCTCTCTCTCTCTCTCTCTCCAAACCAGATCTAGGATAAAGGATAAAAAATGGGAACATTCACTGATAACCGATTTACTTATCTCGGTTAAAAAAAAAAACAGTAGCTTACAACATTTAGCATCTATAGTGTAAATATTTTATTTAGCATTTAAAAACAAGTCCTTGCTACTTACAAGAACTTAATGATTTCTCTCTCTCTCTCTCTCTCTCTCTCTCTCTCTCTCTCTCTCTCTCTCTCCAGGTATGTAAATTTTTTCAAGGTCCACCCGTTTTGAGGAAAGTCTTTGAGAAATCCTAATCCTTGCAACTCTCTCTCTCTCTCTCTCACTTGAGAATAATCCCCTAAATCTTCGGTATCCAACGCCATACTAACAAAGACAATAGCAGAACAATCCCCTGAATAAACACTATATATCCCTGTCAAGAGAAAACACAGTGTCGCTTCCCTTCAATGTCGAAATATAAATAAATAACCAAACGGACGAAGAGTGTTATCTTATTAAGCAACGGGATATCTAATATATTAAATGAATGTGAAGTAATAAAAAAAACAAATGGAATAAAAAAAAAACATTCTAAATCAACAACAGGCAATAAATAAAAAAAAACAGCATTTTAAATCAACAACAGGTAATAAATTCGGAAAAAACAAATGGAATTTTAAATAATCAAGTTATTCTAAATGAACTGCAGATTACATCAGAGGTCTTAATAAACTTACGGGTCAGACTGGAAAAATCAAGTTCAAATGTTACAATAGCAGACCAAAACTTAATAGTAAGTAAAAATGGACTAGAGTGCCAAAGATGAGGCCGAATCTCGGGATGTTTTAAGACCAAGACAAGAGGCAAAAAGAGATGTAATACATCACTACCCTACAGCAATTCTCTTTGTTACTTTGTAATTTACTTACATTTTTATCTGTTTATTTAATAATCTGCTAATTTACTTTTCTTTCGAATAGGTGATATCTTCTCTGTTTTCTGTTACATTCTGTCACTTCTCTCGAATGAGTACCGTGGTTAATAATAATAATAATAATAATAATAATAATAATAATAATAATAATAATAATAATAATAATAATAATAATAATAATAGCTCCAGGACTCATGCAGAAGAGTGTGATCCTAGAAACGGCGCACATACTAAGAAAAGTGATGGACTCCTAAGGAGGCAGGATGCAACCCGGAATCCCACACTATAAATACCACCCAGTCGAATTGGAGGACTGTGATAGACCCGGCCCCAGCGCCCCCCCCCCCAAAAAAAAAAAAAAAAAAATAATAATAATAGCAAGTTCAAAAAATCTAAACTGACAATATATGAAGAAAAAAATTAGTTAACAGGTAATTTCTTTTCATTTTTTAATCCCCAAAAAATCTAATAACGCCTAATGGGACGCACGTAGCAGAATCCCTCGTGCATGAGCAATTTCTCGAAATCACTGAACTATTCTCTCTCCAGGTTTCCGCTTCCATATTCCACGACAATCGAGGGATGGAGGTAATGGTCTGACTGGGTCGTGTTTCTTCATTTAAAAGGGGAATGCCATTATTATTTCGCCGTGTTCCTCATTACGGATGCCTCAAGATGACACTGTGTCGCAATTTGTAATTCAGTGTCACTTCTGTAAATTTCTTTCAAGGCGAATGAATCTTCAAAACTGAATACTTGATACCTCAGAGAGAGAGAGAGAGAGAGAGAGAGAGAGAGAGAGAGAGAGAGAGAGATTCATCAATACGAATGAATCTTCAAAATAAATACTTGATATCTGCAAAACACACACACACACACACACACACAGTTACAAGGATTAGGATATCTCAAAAGACTTGTTCCTCAAAAACGATTGAACCTTGGAAGAAAACATTGCATAAGAGGAGAGAGAGAGAGAGAGAGAGAGAGAGAGAGAGAGAGAGAGAGAGAGAGAAAATAATTCTTGCACGACCTTTTCGAACATGAATACCCTCTCTCTCTATCCCACGGCCTAGGTTTTAAGTTTTCCTCTGACGTAATTCAAACCCTATATTATCGTCTCCGGGACCCGCATCGCACACTCAATTAACATTCGCGTGGTCGCTCTGCTTTTCCTCTAACCTTTATTTTCGGTTTATTTAGAAGCTCGGCACCTCAGCCCGAATACTAATTACAGCAGCGGAGTCGGTTTATTCCTTGCCAATCGCCCGGCCGTAAACACTTCTGCAATTTACCCAAACACAAGGCTTCCTTCCGCCGCGAGACTAACATGGGGAGGAGGAGGAGGAGGAGGAGGAGGAGGAGGAGGAGGAGGAGGAGGAGGAGGAGGAGGAGGAGGAGCGGTGAGAGGGGGGGGGTCAGTCTGTGCCAAAAATCAGTCATTGCCAAAATAAAGAAAAATTAAATCCTTTATAAAAAGAAGCAAGCTATCCATCATTATGATTATAATAAACATGTAGCCAATTCACATTTTTTAAGTATATAGTATTTACCATAATACGGGAAAATTAAATGTATACTGAGGAAACTTGAATTAACCAGCTTCATCAACAAATCTAAAAATATACCTTAATATGTTTACATCATCTCGGAATACCCTGGAGATATGGTAATAAACTCTAGGCCTGCAGATATAGGGTAGGGTATCATTCCAAGATTATATCAGACGAGGATATACTGAATAAATTATATTCAATGGCTTCGAGGAAATCCAAGACTGGATTGGTCTGAGTTGGTTTACATACTGGCATCACTACTGCAGAGGGTCAGAAAAAAAAACTATTACCTATCAACCGTTCAATCTTTCAAAAAAAAATCAGAACGTCACTAGAACAGATAACACGTGTAAAACATATCTTTAAATCTGTCCATATTTCTCCCATCCCTCCCTTTTATCACCAACATTTCTCACTCGGATTTCTATCACGGTTTAACGGATTTCTTCCTCTCCCATAACGGATGTTTCCTATAAATTCTGAGAAGACGATCACCCTTTGCTTTACGACTATTGACGACTTCACGTAGCTTGAGTGTGACTTGCCAAATAAGAGAATTTCTCTTTTCTTCATTAAATAATACTACAATATTTTCTCAATACTTCCTATATAAAGCTATGCTTTATATATGTGAAGCTTTGTACTGTAGCCCAGGTCTTGGAACTGCATTATGAAGAAGCCTATGTAGCACTAATATAATAATATATCTATATATATATATATATATATATATATATATATATATATATGTGTGTGTGTGTGTGTGTGTGTGTTATATATATATATATATATATATATATATATATATATATATATTTATATATATTATGTATGTGGATAAAATAAAGTTAACCAAACAAATGTATAACTAAGCCAAAGTGAATCTTACAGAGAACTCGTTTATAAATTAGTTTTGTCTTCAAGTTGGGAAAGGACGTAATTCAATCCTTGACCGCCGATATTCGTGGAATTAAGAAAGTGAGTAATCTCCTCTCTCTCTCTCTCTCTCTCTCTCTCCTTCTTCAATGCCCGTATAAATTTGCTAAGGGCTGACAAACCTAACCAATCACAATCTTAATAATTTTTGCACCTTTATCCAGACACTTGATTGGCCCTCTGAGAATTGAAGGGAGATTAACGAATGAAAAAAAGGAAATTGCAACATACTGGCAGAACGATATAAGAGAGAATTCACCCCTAGAATAGATAATGAAGATAATGATATAGAAGTAAGGGATGAAATAGTGAATATTTAGCTGACATAGATATTAATGAAGCTGATATTGTGCAGGCTATTAATGAAATTAAAAATGGAGCTGCTGCCAGGGCTGATGGAATTCCTGCTATTTTGTTAAAGAAAGTAGTTCATTCTATCGCAAAGCCACTTGCAATATTATTAAGACAAAGTGTAGATACAGGCAAGATTTATGATGAGCACAAATTAGCATATATTACCCCTACTTTCAAAAGTGGATCAAGACTAGAGGCAAGTAATTATAGGCCTGTGAGTCTAACATCACATATTATGAAAGTGTATGAAAGGGTAATGAAGAAAAATATTATGAAACATTTATAAAAAATAATTTGTTTAATAAAGGACAACATGGTTTCGTACCCGGAAAAAGTACACAAACCCAACTGTTAGTCCACCGTGAGAACATATTCAAAAATATGAAAAGCGGAAATGAAACGATGTGGTTTATTTAGACTTTGCAAAAGCTTTGATAAAGTAGACCATAATATATTAGCGAAAGAAAATTAGAAAATACAATATCGTGGATAAAGTAGGAAGATGGTTAAAAGAATTTTTACACAACTGAAAACAGATAGTTATTGCAAACGACGAGAAATCGGATGAAGCTAAGGTAATATCCGGTGTGCCGCAAGGTACGGTGTTTAGCTGCAATACTGTTTTGTTATTATGATTGAAGACATAGACCATAATGTTAAGGATTCGGTAGTGAGTAGTTTCGCAGATGACACAAGAATAAGTAGAGAAATTACTTGTGATGAAGATAGGAACGCTCTACAAAGAGACCTTAACAAAGTATATGATTGGGCAGAGTAAATAGGATGGTATTTAACTCTGATAAATTTGAATCAATAAATTATGGAGACAGAGAAAGAAAGCTATATGCATATAAGGGACCTATAATGAGACATCACAAATAAGGAAGCAGTTAAAGACCTTGTGTGATGATGAATAGGAACATGTTATGCAATGAACAAATAGCAACTCTGTTGGCAAAATGTAAAGCAAAAATGGGAATGTTGTTACGGCACTTCAAAACAAGAAGCTGAACACATGATTATGCTTTATAAAACATATGTTCGTAGTCCACTTGAATATTGCAATATGATATGGTACCCACACTATCAAAAGGATATTGCACAAATAGAGAGTGTACAAAGGTCCTTACAGCTAGAATAGAAGAAGTTAAGGACCTAGATACTGGGAAAGACTACAATTCTTAAAATTATATAGTCTAGAAAGGAGAAGAGAACGCTACATGATAATTCAGGCCTGGAAACAGATAGAAGGAATAGCAGAAAATATCATGGAACTAAAAATATCAGAAAGAGCAAGCAGAGGTAGATTAATAGTGCCCAAAACTATACCAGGAAAAATAAGGAAAGCAAACGGACAGGACTTAATCACTACGCACCAGCATCGATATGCAGCTCCTATTCAATGGCGTTGCCAGCTCATCTGAGGAATATATCAGGAGTGAGCGTAGATGTTTGTTTAAGAATAAGCTCGACAAATATCTAAACTGCATCCCAGACCATCCAAGATTGGCAAGATGCAAATATACCGGAAGATGTACTAGCAACTCTCTGGTAGACATTAGAGGTGCTCACACTGAGGGACCTGGGGGAACCCCGAAAAGATTTAAGGGCTTTTAGGGTCTGTAAGGTCTCTCTCTCTCTCTCTCTCTCTCTCTCTCTCTCTCTCTCTCTCTCTCTCTCCTCCACAAAACAGCCCTGACCATTACTCCAGCGGCTAACAGATAGTATTTCACTGTCACTTTCCTAGCGATGGGACAAGACCCTGGCCCTCCCATTTCCAAGGGCGCCCTGCTGACAAGGAACTTCTGGTCCGTCAGAGTCATAAGTCATTCGTTCTTTTACTGTGAACGGTTTTGAACTCTCCCTTCTGCCAAGAGTCTACGAATTATAAAGTAACAGGAATCTTTTCCTTCATGCGAGAGAGAGAGAGAGAGAGAGAGAGGAGAGAGAGAGAGAGAGAGAGAGAGAGAGAGTGATTGAATTGCGGTCTCCCTCTACTTGTTTGCTTAAGAATAAAGTTAATCGTCGTGTTTATTCTGATCTTGACCGAGCAATCGGACCTGAGTTTTTTCTCGTCCATTCGTACCTCGTAGGTTATATATATAGTATATGTATATATATATATATATATATATATATATATATATATTTATTCCTCAGTTTACATTTACGGATGTTCGTTATTTTACAGTCAATTTCTTTTGATACTGACGTTGAAATATATATATATATATATATATATATATATATTATATATATATATAATTTCAACTACCCGTTTTTTGTATGTAGCCCGCCCAGGTTTATATATATATATATATATATTATATATATATTATATATATATATATATATTATTATATACACACACACACACACACACACATATATATATATATATATATATATATATATATATAGATATATATATAATATAAACCCCCTTCTGGATTTATATCTACCGAGGTTCTTATCTTAGTCATTTTTCTTGTCCCTAACGTTAAAATTGAATAAATAAATAAATGAAAACTCTAGGAAAACCTCATCATGGAGTTTTTTTTATAGACTCTTTCGTAGATCTTTTTTTTTTTAAACCCTCCTCGCCGGTTAAATCTAGCGATGTTGTTTTTACGTTACAGGCCTTTTTTTCTTGGAACTGACGTTAAAAATAAATAAATAATATAAAATAAAAACTAAGAACTAAAAATGATCTGTCATGCTCCTGTCAATCGTTGCGATAACCCAACCCAGGCAAGACATTTTGACAGATGCTGATTCTGTGTCGCCAGAGAAAGAGCATCCAAATCATGTTACCCATCTTTCGTGGGGATTTGCCCCTGAATGTACTATATATACAAGGAGCCTCAGAAACCGTCAACCTCTCTCTCTCTCTCTCTACCTCTCCTTCAATGTTTGAAATAAATTTGGCTATGGGATGGTACAAAGTTTAAGTAAGTACATTTCTTAAAAACATTTTGTACTTTTCATTCCTGACCTGGTCTTGTCACTACTACTACTAACTACTAACTACTACCTACTACTACTAACTACTACTACTATCCTCCCTCTCTCTCTCCTCCTCTTCCTCTATCTCCGGTCATCTTCTTCTCGTTCCTCTTCTCTCTCTCTCTCTCTGTCTGCATAAATTTACTATTGGACGAAACCATCAGCAAGTAGATTTCTTAATATATTCTGCAGGCCTGTCACCACCCTCTCTCTCTCTCTCTCTCTCTCTGTCTGCATAAATTTACTATTGGAACGAGACCCTCAACAAGTACATTTCTTAATATATTCTGCACTTTTATCCAGACAGGTCTGTCACCACCACCACCACTCTCTCTCTCTCTCTCTCTCTCTCTCTCTCTCTCTCTCTCTCTCTCTCTCTCTCTCTCATTGTCTGCATAAATTTTTCTATCGGACGACACCCACAACAAGTACATTTCTTAATATATTCTGCACTTTATCAAGAACAGGTCTGTCACCACCACCACCTTCTCTCTCTCTCTCTCTCTCTCTCTCTCTCTCTCTCTAAGCTGCATAAACGCTTACATGACTCCCGGTGTGCTATTCGTACACTGGATACTCTTCAACCATGTAGAGACCTACCATGTGGAAAAGCAACCGGAACATGACGGATACAGATGGGGGAAAGGAACACGGGGGTGGGGGTGTGGGTGGGGACGGGGGTGGGGAAGGGAAGAGGGACACGACCCCTAGGTTGTTGATACTGGTAGTGACCATAGGAGTATGTTTACAGTGCAGGATCAAAGACATTCAACGCATACAAACCCTGTCCCTGCCTGCCTCTCTCTCTCTCTCTCTCTCTCTCTCTCTCCCTAAGCTGCATAAACGCTTACATGACTCACGGTGTGCTATTCGTACACTGGATACTCTTCAACCATGGAGAGACCTACCATGTGGAAAAGCAACCGGAACATGACGGATACAGATGGGGGAAAGGAACACGGGGGTGGGGGTGTGGGTGGGGACGGGGGTGGGGTGGGGAAGGGAGAGGGACACGACCCCTAGGTTGTTGATACTGGTAGGTGACCATAGGAGTATGTTTACAGTGCAGGATCAAAGACATTCAACGCATACAAACCCTGTCCCTGCCTGCCTCTCTCTCTCTCTCTCTCTCTCTCTCTCTTTCTCTCTCTCTCTCTCTCTCTCTCATACACACAACATATATATATATATATATATATATATATATATATATATATATATATATATATATATATTATACGTATATATATCTCTGAGAGCTTTGATTATCTTGAAAAATGACATCACTTCTTTTCAAAGACAATTTCAAGCATACACATGTATACACATATACAATCATGCATACAAATATATTTACACAAACGAGCATACAGCGCATTACTGGCTCTTATTACTCTCTTTACACAGTATGGCAATCAATATTTACTCTCATAAAGGTTCGGAGCCAAATTGATTTTGTTATAGTAGTGATATGCCAGGGAAAACCCATCCTTGAAAACGAATGGCATCCTGAGAGGAGACCGTAGAAATTAATATAAATAAATAAATAAATAAATAAACATTAAAAAAAAGAACCATCAACATTCTTGCCCAACAGTGATTCAACAACATGCCACAAGCAAAATGCCCACATGACAAGATCTTGATTGGCAGCAAGTATAAAGTTAACTCTCGTCTGACTGCACGTAATTTGGGGGCGTAGCACCAATTAGGGTCATTACCACAGTTTCAATTATTAACTAAAAAATATAATCACACGACGCAATTTAAATTAAGTAAAATAATTATCCTACCCAGCGTCCTTTGAGCCAAATCCCGTTGCATGACGTAACCTCAGATTTGCTCTCGACATCAAACGAATGGCAAGTGCCACGGGGAGGAGGAGGTAGTAGTCTTCTCGCAGCGCACATGGCCTATTGAACGTCGTCATTGTCGAGAGACATTGCCACCAGATTGAAAGATATGAATGACTTCAAAGCAATTTATCTAAGACGCCTTAAGGAAGCATTGGCTAATATGCAATTGGTTTGGTGCATAAGTTGGGTGGAGAACATGAGAACATGCATGTGCATATGTTACTTTCAAGTATTTCGAATATCATGATATTGAAAGTAGCCAGGTGTTTATTTGTGCATTTTCACAATATAAGCGTTATATATATATATATATCTTTTTTTCCTTTTTACATAAAACCAGTTGAAAGAAACACTGTGAAACGGGTTAATAAAATGCAACACGTGATTGACGAAAAAATATGACATTATTTCCAACTGAAGTAAACACAATCTAAAATTTTGAAACAAACACACGTGAAGGACTGGGCCTCTCCCAAAAACAAACTCAAACAAACAGATTCACAAACCTAAACCGTAACTAACAAAGATTTAAGCCTCACGAACTTAACGAGCCAAAAATGAACAATGGAGTAGAGCGAATCATCCTTATGCAATGAAATAAACTACTGGAAACTCCGGATGGTCCCAGCCAATTACGAGTGAGGGAAAGAGAAGGAAGCAAGGAAAGAGGGAGAACACGAATCCGATCAAAAGGAAGAAGTTGAGGGGGGGCCACGCCCCCTTTTACATACGCGGAGGGGAAGGGATGGAGGTAAAACCACTATGTGGAAGGAGTACAAGAGAATGTATTTATTGTATGTGTGTATGTATTTACGTATGATATATATATATACATATATATATATAATATATATATATATATATATATATATATATATATATATATATAATAATATATATATATGTAAGTATGATGGTGTGTGTTTGGAATGAGTACTTCTTCAACCACGCCTTTCTATATTAACAGTCTCACTCTTTTCTCGTGTACGTTTCTATGCATTTATGAATGTATGGAATATGAATGCATACATTCATAAATCTACACACACACACACACACATATATATTACTATATATACATATGTTTGTGTGTGGGTATACGAAGTTCAAGAAGAAGAAAAAGGAGAGAGAGAGAGAGAGAGAGAGAGAGAGAGAGAGAGAGAGAGAGTAGCAGCACCAGCAGCAGTACCCTAACTGCAAAACATCAACAATTGGAGCCATGGCAGCAGCAGCTGCACTGTTGCTAGACAGGCGCATGTTTACTCGACTAGGGATCCCCCCATTTCGAACGGCCATGGAAGGGGATTAGAGCAGGGGGAATGGACGAGAAGGTGCATAGGGGAAGGTGAGGGGGGGGGGGGAGCTGTTAAACAAGGATTGGGAAGCACTACTGCTAAATCGCTCACAAGCCTTTCTTTTCTTCCTGTTCTTTTGTAATCACCTCTTTGCTATGTAATTACGACAATCTGAGTCATGTCATTTTTTTTCTGAATCTCCAGCTAAAAGTAGGGTTTTCTAGTATCAATCTTTTGGAGGCTTCAAACTATTACGTTTATTTACCAAAATTAAGTAATGGCTATCATATAGCCGACACTTATCCTAAAAGGCAATCCATATTGATGTTCAGAAAAAAAATAAAGCGAAAATTCATTCACCCTACCTTCTTCGGAGGATACCTATAAAAAAATAAATCATTAAAAAAAACGGCCAAAACACCCAAGAAACTAAAAAGGAAAAACAGAGAGAACACTATCAATTAGTAACAAAATAATTAAACTTACAATAAAAAGAATGACAAAGAAAACAAGGAGTGATCCGACCTCCAGCTTATTCGGGGCCCGTGCTAAAATCTACGGTCAAATAGAACGTTGTTTCAACAATGAAAATTAAAATAAATACGCTATATTTCATATGAGATCATTTTTCTGTACTGCTAAACACGCACATTATTTCTTACATAAAACGAAAATTAAAATAAATACGCTATATTTTATTACAAATAATTTTTATGTACTGGTTAACATGCGCATTGTTTACTTCTTACATTTTCATTCTAATAAATAAATCATAAATATCCCATCCTAACATTCCTGTATCTTGAACTCAACGCAAGACACCTTTTTCAGACATTTATCGGGTCTTCCATAAACCTTTCCTACCCCCTCCAACAACAAGAACAACAAGAACAAAGTAGTTCGTAGGCTTACTCCCCGAGTAAGCGAACAATAAAAGCTAAAGGCGAAGCTAGACGAATCAATTTGGACTCCCGAAGAGCAAAGGGCGAAATCTCTTCTTAAGTCCGAGCGGCGGCTCAAGCTAAACCTTGAGGTCTTGGGTGATACCCTCTGTCCCCAGATACTCTCTGTACCCCAGACAACAAAGGGACCGAAAGATGAGATTTGGTTTGTTTGTTTGTGTGTTTGTGTGTATTAAAAAATGAATAACTTGAACACGAAATATATAAGACGTGATGCTATGTATAAATAAAGGTAAATGCCACAGAGGAAAAAAAATACAGAGCTGCCGAGGTCTTTCGGTCTTAACGACCCTTTATTGAAGGCAAGACTGATCAGAACAAATATATATATATATATATATATATATATATATATATATGTATATATATATATATATATATATATATATATATATATATATATATAATATACATATACACATGTATAAATATATCTATTTATATATATTCATGCGTATACATACAGACTGTGGGAGGGGAGCAGAACCCGGTAAGAACCACAAAACAAAATCAGTAATAATAATAATAATAATAATAATAATAATAATAATAATAATAATAATAATAATAATAATAATAATAATAAACAAAATCATACACAATAACTGTCCACAAAAAGAGATAATAACATTTACGGGTAAACAGTCAACACTGCATCAAAGTAAAAAAAAAAACTAAAAAAAAAAAAAAAAAAAAAAAAAAAAAAAAAAAAAAACTAAAAAAAAAAACTAACCAAACATCGCCCGACTAAATACGTAAATACCAGCATACAATCAATAAATCAACACACAATTAAGCGACGACCAATCAGGAGAGACAATCAGCGCAACGCAAGAAACCATACACAACTGAAAAAAGAATAATTAATAATCATGCTGCCATCTATATAAACGTAATAAAAAATGGAGTGGGGGAGCGATAGCAAATATATCAGTTTGTGTTTGCGCGAAACAAAATGACCTTGAAACGCAACACATCAGGTATTGACTGAGAGCAAGCAAATGTTTTATGGTATTATAATTTTGGAGGTCAACGATGACTTCCGGTGTGCTTGTGCCAGTGTGCCAACACAAAGATAACTTTAAGAGCGTATAAATCCGTTGAGGAGGAGGAATGAACAATAAAAAATAAAATAAAGAGA
Organism: Macrobrachium nipponense; assembly: GCF_015104395.2. Classification (NCBI taxonomy): domain Eukaryota; kingdom Metazoa; phylum Arthropoda; class Malacostraca; order Decapoda; family Palaemonidae; genus Macrobrachium; species Macrobrachium nipponense. The sequence goes on from NC_061089.1 coordinate 73,066,424, forward strand.
GATAAGTCGCATTACTATTATTATTATTAAAATACTTTTACCAGGCCACTGAGCAGATCTTCAGCTCTAACGGGGCTGCCCCATATTTTTTTTTTTTTTTTTTTTTTTTTTTTTTTTTTTTTTTTGGTTTTTTTTTTTTTTTTTTTTTACTGAAATGAAAACTATTGTGTTGGCTTTGTTTGTCCGTCCGCATCTTTTTTCTGTTTGCCCTCAGATCTTAAAAACTACTGAGGTTAGAGAGCTGCAAATTGGCATGCTGATCACCCTCCCTCCAATCATCAAACATAACAAATTGCAGCCCTCTAGCATCTGTAGTTCATATTCTATTTAAGGTTAAAGTTAGCCATGCTCGTGCAGCAGGGCCGTGGCTAAAGTTTCATGGGCTGCGGGTCATACAGCATTATACCAAGACCACCGAAATACAGATCTGTTTTCGGTGGCCGTGATTATACGCTGTACAGAAAACTCGATTGCGCGATGATACTTTAGCGCACTTTTTCCTTGTAAATTTTCGTTCACCAAAATCAATATCCGCTAATTATTACGAACGACACGTTCTACATGTCTCACCTGAAATGCCTGATTTGTTTATTTAATCGATCAACCATGGTAAGTTACTTTGTATTTGCCTGCCATTTCTATCTATTTCACTGACTTCTACGGAAACTACGATCAGTCTGAAAGTTCATATGTTTCAGATCTCCGAAAAAAAAAAACTGTTTTCCCTCCATTTCCAGCAATTTTAACTAAATGTCATATCACAGGGAAAACAATCCATTGCAATACTCGATACTTTAATTGTACACCAGGGTTTTTTTTTAAATGCGAACAAAGGATTTCACTGGCGAAA